>NW_023306364.1:0-4326 GCF_011077185.1 Oxyura jamaicensis
GAAGTTTGTACGGAGTGCACCATCATCATATGCCAGCTCATTGGCAATAATGGCCTGGAAAGAGGATGAGGAACCCACAGTGGGTGATGTGGCTAAACAACTCCGGCAGTACGAAGAAAGCCTCTCCTCTTCCTTAGAGGCCTGCGTCTCGGCTGTGGAGAAACTTTCTGAAAGCGTCCATCAACTAAAAGAGAATACTTTGGAGAAACTTTCTGAAAAGGTCCAGCACCCTGAAGAGAGATTATTTTCCTCCCCACCTGAACGATCCAGTGTCTCAGCTATTAGGGGTAAGCGCCCTTTTGTGCAAGGAAGACGATACGGGGGGTACACACGCCGTGCCATCCTGTGGTTTTACCTACGTGACCATGGAGAGGACATGAGAAAATGGGATGGAAAATCTACCTCAACCCTAGAGGCCCGGGTACATGAGTTGCAAGGAAAAACAAGCAGGAAAAAGGGGTTCTCTGAGAAACTTGCTGCCACAACATCCAGTGGGTAGTCCTCCAGACACAGAAATGAAGATTTTGACCAGGATTAGAGGGGCCCTGGCTCCAGCCAGGGGGAGGAAAGGGACAATCGAGTTTAT
Organism: Oxyura jamaicensis; assembly: GCF_011077185.1. NCBI lineage: Eukaryota > Metazoa > Chordata > Aves > Anseriformes > Anatidae > Oxyura > Oxyura jamaicensis. The sequence continues at coordinate 587 of NW_023306364.1, forward strand.
TGGACTGTGTGGATTCGATGGCCTGGCACATTACACGCACAGAAGTATAAGGCTTTAGTAGACACCGGTGCAAAATGTACTCTTAATGCCATCAAGCTATACAGGGCCAGAGCCCATCAGTATTTATGGAGTGACGGGAGGATCCCAGCAATTAACTGTATTGGAAGCTGAAGTGAGTCTAACTGGGAATGAATGGCAAAAACACCGTATTGTGACTGGCCCAGATGCTCCATGCATCCTTGGCATAGACTATCTCAGGAGAGGATATTTTAAGGACCCAAAAGGGTTCCGGTGGGCTTTTGGCATAGCTGCCTTAGAGACAGAGGGCATTGAACAATTGTCTACCTTGCCCGGTCTCTCAGAGGACCCTTCTGTTGTGGGGCTGCTGAGGGTCAAAGAACAACAAGTGCCAATTGCTACCACAACTGTGCACCGGCGGCAATATCGCACCAAGCGAGACTCCTTAATTCCCATCCATAAGCTAATTTGTCAATTGGAGAGCCAAGGAGTGATCAGCAAGACTCATTCACCTTTTAATAGTCCCATATGGCCAGTGCCAAAGTCTAATGGTGAGTGGAGACTAACAGTGGACTATCGTGGCCTGAACGAAGTTACACCACCACTGAGTGCTGCAGTGCCGGACATGCTAGAACTCCAGTATGAACTGGAATCAAAGACAGCCAAGTGGTACGCCACAACTGATATCGCTAATGCATTTTTCTCCATCTCTCTAGCAGCAGAGTGCAGGCCACAGTTTGCTTTCACTTGGAGGGGTGTCCAATACACCTGGAATCGGCTGCCCCAGGGGTGGAAGCACAGCCCTACAATTTGCCATGGACTGATCCAGTCTGCACTGGAGCAGGGGGAAGCTCCTGAACACCTGCAGTACATCGATGACATCATTGTGTGGGGTGACACAGGAAAGGAAGTTTTTGAGAAAGGGAAGAAAATGATCCAAATCCTTCTGAAGGCCGGTTTTGCCATAAAACAAAATAAAGTCAAAGGACCTGCACGAGAGATCTAGTTTTTAGGAATAATATGTCAAGATGGACGTCGTCAGATCCCAATGGACGTGATCAACAAAATAACAGCTATGTCTCCACCAACCAGCAAAAAGGAAACACAAACTTTCCTAGGTGTCGTGGGGTTTTGGAGAATGCACATTCCAAATTACAGTCTGATTGTAAACCCGCTCTACCAAGTAACCCGTAAGAAGAATGATTTTGAATGGGGTCCTGAGCAATGACAAGCCTTTGAACAAATTAAGCAAGAAATAGTTCATGCAGTAGCCCTTGGGCCAGTCCGAACAGGACCAGATGTAAAGAATGTGCTCTACACTGCAGCCGGGGAGAATAGCCCCACCTGGAGCCACTGGCAGAAAGAGCGTGGGGAAACTCGAGGTCGACCCCTAGGGTTTTGGAGTCAGGGATACAGAGGATCCGAGGCTCACTACACACCAACTAAAAAGGAGATATTGGCAGCATATGAAGGAGTTCGATCTGCTTCGGAAGTGGTCGGTACTGAAGCACAGCTCCTCCTGGCACCCTGACTGCCAGTACTGGGCTGGATGTTCAAAGGAAGGGTCCCCTCTACACATCATGCAACTGACGCTACATGGAGCAAGTGGGTTGCACTGATTACTCAGCGGGCTCGAATAGGAAACCCCAGCTGTCCGGGAATCATGGAAGTAATTATGGACTGGCCAGAAGGCAAATACTTTGGGATGTCATCAGAGGAGGAGGTGGTCTGTGCTGAAGAAGCTCCACTGTACAACAAGCTACCAGAAAATGAGAAGAGATATGCCCAGTTCACTGATGGGTCCTGTCGTATTGTGGGAAAGCATCGGAGATGGAAAGCTCCTGTATGGAATCCTACACGACGAGTTGCAGAAGCTGCTGAGGGAGAAGGTGAATCGAGTCAATTTGCAGAAGTGAAAGCCATCCAGCTGGCTTTAGATATTGCTGAACGAGAAAAATGGCCAGTTCTCTATCTCTATACTGATTCGTGGATGGTAGCAAATGCCCTGTGGGGGTGGTTACACCAATGGAAACAGAACAACTGGCAGCGCAGGGGCAAACCCATCTGGGCTGCTGCATTGTGGCAAGATATTGCTGCCCGGGTAGAGAACCTGGTTGTAAAGGTACGCCATGTAGATGCTCATGTGCCCAAGAATCGGGCTACTGAAGAACATCAGAACAACCAGCAGGTGGATCAGGCTGCTAAGATTGAAGTGGCTCAGGTAGACCTGGACTGGCAACATGAGGGTGAATTATTTAGAGCCCGATGGGCCCATGAAACCTCGGGCCATCAAGGTAGAGATGCAACATACAGATGGGCTCGTGATCGAGGGGTGGACCTGACCATGGACACTATAGCACAGGTTATTCATGATTGTGAAACATTTGCTGCAATCAAGCAAGCCAAACGGTCAAAGCCTCTTTGGTACGGAGGACGATGGCTGAAATATAAATATGGAGAGGCCTGGCAAATTGATTACATCACACTCCCTCAAACCCGCAATGGTAAGCGCCACGTACTTAAAATGGTGGAAGCAACCACCGGATGGCTGGAAACATATCCTGTACCACATGCCACCGCCCGGAACACTATCCTGGGCCTTGAAAAGCAAGTGCTATGGCGACATGGCACCCCAGAAAGAATTGAGTCAGACAATGGGACTCATTTCCGAAACAACCTTATAGACACTTGGGCCAAAGAACATGGTATTGAGTGGGTGTATCACATCCCCTATCACGCACCAGCCTCCAGGAAAGGTTGAGCGATACAATGGACTGTTAAAGACTACACTGAAAGCAATGGGTGCTGGGTCATTCAGAAATTGGGATGCACATTTGGCAAAGGCCACCTGGTTAGTCAATACTAGGGGATCTGCCAACCGAGCTGGACCTGCCCAATCAAATCTGCTACGTACAGTAGAAGGGGATAAAGTTCCTGTAGTGCATGTAAGAAACATGCTGGGAAAGACAGTCTGGGCTACTCCTGCCTCAGGAAAAGGCAAACCCATTCGTGGGATTGCTTTTGCTCAGGGACCTGGATGCACTTGGTGGGTAATGCAAAAGAATGGGGAAGTCCGGTGTGTACCTCAAGGGGATTTAATACTGGGTGAAAGAAGCCCATGAGTTGGACTGTATTATGTTAGTTATTATATAATACTGTATGTCATCACTACTATGATTCCTATATGTCAATGTCCTACTAATGGTATCACAGTAACAACTACGCAGATAGTGATGAATGGATTTTAATAGAATTGGACAAACAAAGTGTTGCAGTGGAACGAGAACGGGCTTCAGTGTGTGACATTCGAACATCACACACCACCTTTTCTGCCCTGAAAGACTGTGATGACAGATGGAGCCTGAAGTCAGTCATGGACTATGCAAACTCAGTGGACATTCTATATATATATATCATAAATGAAAATGGTGGTCAAATGGAATCTATTGGAAAGTGTGTAACCTGAGCATGACATAAATGGTATGGAATAAGGGGAGGATATATGTCCTGGTTTTAGCTAGGAGAGAGTTAATTTTCCTCCCAGTAGCTGGTAGAGTGTTATGTTTTGGATTTAGGATGAGACTAATGTTGATAACACACTGATGTTTTACTTGTTGCAGAGCAGTGCTTACACTAAGCCAAGGACTTTTCAGCTTCTCTCTCTGTCCTGCCAGCGGGCAGGCTGGGGGTGCAGCAAGAGCTGGGAGGGGACAGACCCAGGA
>NW_023306365.1:0-1145 GCF_011077185.1 Oxyura jamaicensis
ACTAATTAAAGTCACGAACTGAAAAGGAGCATGCGCCAAGGAGAAGAGGTGAAAAGTTTAACCCTGAGGATGACTCCTTACTTCATCTGGAAGACCCCCGGGACGACCACCAGAGAGCACCACGCATGTGCAAATGGGAGGAGAGATAATTAGCATACGAAGCGAGGCTGATGTTGTAAATATTAATAAATACTAATGAATATGTAACTTTTAGGATATTAATAGCGATCGGGATGTAACGGGACTTGAAGCCAGATTTGGGCACCTGCCCCTGGTTTCCAGCGCTGAATAAAGCACCTTCATATAATCACGTTGTGGTTATGTGTCTGCTACGCTAACATTTTGGCGACTCAGATGGGACGGCGTGGGCACTGCTGAGGCGGATGGTGTCTCGATTACGCTCCAGCCGGCACCGAGGAGTTTCTCGGGGAGCCATCGACCCGCGACCGACCTCCGCTGCTCACAACGTACCACTGGATAGGTAAGCAAAGGTGCTTTCTGGTTTTCGGTACCGATCTGGTCTGGAAAGCCTGCCGGTCAGACGCGGTGAAAGCCACGCTCGGTTGGGCAGGGAGCTCCCGGGGTAAGCCTAGGCGCCATCCGTTAGACAGTAGCGAAAGCTCTGCAGGTTCGGCATTGGTGGTCTGGTATATGCTGCAGGATCAGCGTCTGGTCTGGTAATGGTCTGGTAAGAGTTGCTGCGGCGACAGCACTCTCGGTTTTAACCCTTGTGTGGTAAGTGCTGCAGAAGCGGCACCGTAGCTGCTGAAACAGCTCTCTAGGTTTCAACCCTTATGTGGTAAGTGCTGCAGAGGCAGCACCTGGCTTGTGGTTGCTTTGTAAAATTATATTGGTAATGGACAGGTTAAAAGGGATTTTGGGAAAGGGTGCATCTATCCCACGATCGTCACCATTGGGATGTTTATTAGCCCATTGGAGAGAGGGAAGTTTTGGGCAAGAAATGTGAAAAGGGAAATTAATTGATTATTGTAATACTTGGTGGCCACAGTACGAATTGGAGGATCAGGAAAAATGGCCTGAAAATGGAACGTTACAATATAATACCATTTTACAGTTGATGTTGTTTTGTAAACGGGAGGGAAAACTGGATGAACTCCCATATGTAGAGTTATTTTTCTATTTGC
>NW_023306366.1:0-1469 GCF_011077185.1 Oxyura jamaicensis
AAATCTTCCCAGTGCCCCCCAGTATCCTCCCAGTGCCTCTCAGAATCGCCCCAGTGCCCCCAGTATCCTCCCAGTGCACCTCAGAATCCCCCCAGTGCTCCCAGTATCACTCCCAGCGCTTCCAAAATCTTCCCAGTGCCCCCCAGTATCCTCCCAGTGCCCCTCAGAATCCCCCCAGTGCCCCCCAGTATCCTCCCAGTGCGCCTCAGAATCCCCCCAGTGCCCCCCAGTATCCTCCCAGTGCCCCTCAGAATCCCCCCAGTGCCTCCCAGTATCCTCCCAGTGCCCCTCAGAATGCCCCCAGTGCCCACCAGTATCCTCCCAGTGCGCCTCAGAATCCCCCCAGTGCCCCCCAGTATCCTCCCAGTGCCCCTCAGAATCCCCCCAGTGCCTCCCAGTATCCTCCCAGTGCCCCTCAGAATCCCCCCAGTGCCCCCCAGTATCCTCCCAGTGCCACCCAGTGCTCTCTGTAGCCCTCCCAGTGCCCTCAGGGTGCTCCCAGTGCTGTCCAGTCTCACCCCAGTCCCTCCCAGCACCACACTCCCCCCGATACCAGTCCCACCAGTCCCTCCCCCCAGCACCAGTACAGCCCAGTACCGGCCAGTTGGAGCCTCAGGTGGCGCCGCACCGTGCCCAGGGGGTTCTGGGCCACGCAGACGAAGGTGTCGAGGGTCCAGTTACGGGGCCGGTTCTGGTACTGGTCCCAGTTGAGGGACTGGTCCCAGCGGCGGTGCTGGGCCCGCTCCAGGCTGACGTTGGTCACGGTGAGGACGCTACTGGTCCAGGGCCCCTCGCGCCACTGGTGCCACTGGTACCTGTGGTGCAACTGGGGACCGTCAGGACTGAACTGGGACCGGCTGGGGCTGAACTGGGACCGGTTGGGGCTGAACTGGGACCGGTTGGGGATGAACTGGGACCGGTTGGGAATGAACTGGGAGCAGTTGGGGCTGAACTGGGAGCAGTTGGGGCTGAACTGGGACAGGTTGGGGCTGAACTGGGACCGCTTGGGGCTGAACTGGCACAAGTTGGGGCTGAACTGGGACAGGTTGGGGCTGAACTGGGACCGGTTGGGGCTGAACTGGGATCGATTGGGGCTGAACTGAGACCGTTTGGGGCTGAACTGGGACCGGTTGGGGCTGAACTGGGATCGATTGGAGCTGAACTGGGACCAGTTGGGAATGAACTGGGACTGGCTGGGGCTGAACTGGGACCAGTTGGGGCTGAACTGGGACCAGTTGGAGCTGAACTGGGATCGGTTGGGGCTGAACTGGGACCGTTGGGGCTGAACTGGGACCAGTTGGGGCTGAACTGGCACCAGTTGGAGCTGAACTAGGATCGGTTGGGGATGAACTGGGACCGGTTGGGGCTGAACTGGGAACAGTTGGGGCTGAACTGGGACCGGCTGGGGCTGAGCTGGGACAGGTTGGGGCTGAACTGGGACCAGTTGGGAATGAACTGGGACTGGCTGG
>NW_023306367.1:0-3723 GCF_011077185.1 Oxyura jamaicensis
TCCTTGTTGTCCATCTGTTTCCTGCCTGAGACGGGATGTCTGGCAAGTTTTTTTTGTTACTTAGTTTGACTCCTAATTACTGTCCCTTGAGCACTGGAGTCAATCTCACTATCTGACTCCCCTGAAAATTGGGGATCAGCGGGTTCTGGAAGGGAGAGGGCCGTGGGCATAGGAGGGGTTATGTAGGGAGGTGGTGCCATATCTCCCTTTCCCTCCTTTTTCTTTTAGGAGATACAGATTAGCTCCAGTTTCTGAGTTAATCCAAAGGTGTGCATATTCGCTTTACTTTACTCTTTCCCTGCCTAGAAGGGGAATCACTAATCATTTTAATCATTAGTCCCAGTGGAGTATCTGGTAAACTCACACTAGAGTTTCCCTTACCCATGGGACCAGAAGGCTTACTTTTCTTCTGTCCCATCTTCCGGAGCACCTTCACACACACACACACACAACGCTTCCCCCTTTTCATGGCCCAGTCCCTCGCGGGATGTGGGAACCGCACTACCGAGGGGTCCGCACTCGCCTCGTCCCACTGGACGTCTCACACGCGACATCTCTGGACGTCTCAGGCATTATGCTCCGGGATACCCAACCCCAACCGAACGGATCACCGGCCTATACTTACCCACCCCGTGGGTCTTCGTTCAGTCTTCATGCACAAAGATTACTTGGGGTTGCCGGCTTTATTTGCTTGTTGCTAATTTTAGGGTTTGTCGGTGAAGGGTTTGAGTGAAAATCACTCTCAACAGAGGCCGCCGAAATCGGTGGGGCGCCCTCTCCGGAGACCTTCTTCAATCAAATTGCCTTCATCCGAGTCACGGCACCAAATTTGTTATAAATTAGCTCTCAATTAATTGACAGAGAGGGTCGTGTCCAATAATGCAAATGATTTTTATTAAGTAAGCAGCCAACAAGCAAAACAGCGCTGTGCGGCTGGGGAGTCTCCGCTCCGCAACAGCACGCAACTTCCCTTTCCAGGGTTGCTGTTTTATAGCAGTCGAATTCCGGCTTGTCAGGACGTGTTGAACTGGCTGAGGCTGCGAAGTCTACTGTTGAGCGGGGGGTCGTTGTTTTTCTACCGGTGATTAGCGTTGTGCTCGTGTTCAAGCGGGGGAGGTGAAGCGGCAAAAAGGATGTCCTGCGGCAGAGTCCGGTTTCACTTAAGGGTGTTTACCCAACACCTCCTCCTGCTGTTTGCTTAATCCTTCGCCTTATCAAGGTCGTTAAGTTGTGCAACGTTATCTCCTCAACGGATTCTCCAAATTCCTCAATGACAATGAACAAGCCCCCACTAATTTATCACAATCCCTCCTTTTTCTTCTTCTAACATATTTTGTTCATTTAATTTTTGCAATATTTGCTTGCTGAGCATTAAAGTTTCTTCGTCATCCTCCTCCTGGTCAAGAGTTTCATACTTGGCACGCACAAGCATAAGATGAGCAGCTTCTAATCGATTTTTTTTTACAATTGCAATTACCCTATTGAAAATACATGGTCCAAAAGTCAATGTTATTATTATTAGCAATAAAGGTCCCGCTATAGTTGACAATAGTGTGGTAAGCCAAGGTGAATAGTTAAACCAGGATTCATACCAATTCTGACGAGCCTCATTTTCCCTTTTGCGTTTTTCTAACCCTTCCCGCAATTTAGTCATTGTATCTCTTACTACCCCAGTATGATCTGCATATACACAACATTCTTCATGTAAAGCCGCACACAGTCCTCCTTGTTGTAAGAAAATCAAATCCAACCCTCTACGGTTTTGGAGTACCACTTCGGATAGTGACCTAACCGATTTTTCCAGAGCTGTTATTGATTGCTCTATACGGGCCAGATCCTCGTCTACAGCAATGCGTAGAGAAGTAAATTCCTGGATTTGCTTTATCAGGGAAGCAATTCCAGTTCCTGCACCTGCAGCCCCGAGGGCCATTAAAGTGGCTAAGGTGACAGCCGTAATAGGCTCCCTCTTTACCAGATGGTATTCAGCCACTGTGTGATGGGTATACATATACTCTTCAGAGTGGTATAGAATCCTTGGTATAATTACCACCTGTACACAAAAATCATGAGATGTGTTGAACAATTTTAAAGATAGGCAAGGAGTGACTCCCAACGATGAACATACCTGTTTAGTGTTATTTGCAGGAATTAACCATTTGTGTGTTTTGTCCATTTTTTCAGTGGTATGGCACAGATCATTTTTATCTCTTGGAACTGTGCCGATACATCTACCTTTTCCCGTCACTTGAGTCAAGGTTATCCCGATTTCCTGACCCCAACTGCACTTGGAAGGATTTGACTCATTTGAATATTCAGACCTCCCCATATCACCTATAGCTTCATAATATGGGGGCTTAAAACTTACACATAGCCAGCACCTTTCAGTTATCTCAGGATTAATTTGATTTAGTACCTGGAAACTAGCATTTATAACTTTCCACATATTATTCTCGGGTACAACCTTTTTCCTTTTCACAATGCTAGGAGGCAGTGTGGGAAAGGATAACTTTGTCGACTCACTAGAAAACACCGTAGTAGGTTGGGCAGTCCCAACTATCTTTACAGTCTGGACAACCAAACCGTCCTCTGATAACCCTTTATTAGGCCCGATTACCTTGGAAGTTTCAGTTTTTCCTTCTTTATTAATATTAGTCCTCCTCTATCAGTCCCAGATTCATGATATCTTACACCCCATGTTTTCCCAAGGAACCATCTCTGGTCAGTGTGGTCAGTCACATTCACCCACAGGAATTTGCAGTTCCCCTTTTGCCAGGTTCCAGCCCCTCGGTGATAGACTGCCTGAATTTTATTCTGGTGGCCACAGCCCAGTGGTCCAAACTGTACGGTGAAGTACGTATCCCTACCTGCCCCAGGTTCCCATCCTGAGGCAATAGTCTCACAACCCCAATGAGCGCAATAATAATGATTTGGATAATTACAGTAACCTCTTCCCGGATTAGAGGCTGGACACATAAAAATCCGACTGATTATTACACATTGGTCCCGCAGTCGTTAGGTCGCAAAGGTCAGTCTTAAAACTAGGGGCACCAGCCGTAGTGATTTGCTGTATGACTTTTTGACTTTCCCATTGGATCAGGCTCCACTTAAAAAGTTGGTGCGGATGGTGTTGAGTCGCTATGAAGGATGAAATCACTGCGAGAACCCCCAAGTACCAATAGGAATGGCTGAGGCCCATTTCTCCCCACTATTCACTCCTCTGCCTCGCTCGTCAGTTGGGTTGCAGCCAACTACGAGGGTTTTAGTTCTTCTCGGCAGCAGTAGTGTTCTTCAGGGGAGAGCCTTTACCTTAACCCACGGTACCTATCGGGTTCGTCGCAATGTGAGCTTCAGGTCTTTGTTTCCTGGAGCGACCTCCCACTTCTCGTCACAGATGGGTCCTTTAACACGGCTGGCATGTGTCCATCCTTTCTCCGCAGTCCGGATGGCTGTTTCTGTAGTAAGCAAAACAACATAGGGGCCTTCCCATTGTGGTGTTAGTATAACTTCTTTCCAAGTCTTTATCAGGACCTTATCACCGGGCTGTATCCTGTGAATTGCCATATCCAAAGGGGGATGTTGCGCAATTACACCCTTTTTCTGTAATTCCCTGCATCTATTTATCAATTGTGTGAGGTAAGGTTTTAATTGATCATCTTGTAGGTGGGGATGATCAAGGGGTATCTCGAGATCATAAGGCATACCATACAGCATTTCAAAAGGGGA
>NW_023306368.1:0-4553 GCF_011077185.1 Oxyura jamaicensis
AAGGGGTTGCAGCCCTTGGCAGACCCTCCCAGCCGCAGCACCAGTTCCCTATCCGGTCTTGCCCTCTTCCCTAATCTTAAAGGGGTGTACACTGCAGATGTACATTCTCGGTACCTTCAGGGGATAACACTTAACTGTTATTGATAAATCTCTTCCCTTAGTAGGTATCTATTCAAGAGGTTCTTTGTTTACTAATTTTACAGGAGTAATTACAATAAATTTGGAGTAATTACAATAAAAGTCCCACAGCAACTTGTTATATGTCAATGTCTTATTAATGGTATCACAGTAATAACCACGCAGATAATAATGAATTAATTTTGATAGAATTGGAGAAGCACAGAGACATGATGGAAGGATAACGGGCTTCAACATGTGACAATCCAACATCACACACGATCTTTTCTACCCTGAAAGACTTCTGTGACAGATGGAGCCCGAAGTCAGTCATGGACTATGCAAATTCAGTGGACATTCTATATACCATAGATGAACATGGTGATTAATTAGAATGTATTGGAGAGCATGTAACCTGAGCATGACATAAATGGTATGGAATAATGTGTGGCTATATGTCCTGGTTTTAGTTAGGAGAGAGTTAATTTTCCTCCCAGTAGCTGGTAGGGTGCTATGCTTTGGATTTCGGATGAGACTAATGCTGATAACACACTGATGTTTTAAATTGCTGCAGAGCAGTGCTTACACTAAACCAAGGACTTTTCAGCTTCTCACTCTGTCCTGCCAGCAGGCAGGCTAGGGGTGCAGCAAGAGCTGGGAGGGGACAGACCCATGACAGCTGACCCAAACTGGCCAAAGGGGTATTCCATACCATCTGACGTCATGGTAAACAATATATAGGGTTGGCTACCCAGGCTGGGGGGGGCAGCTGCTCAGGTATAAACTGGGCATTGGTCAGCAGGTGGTGAGCAATTGCATTGTGCATCACTTGTTTTGTACACGTTATTATTAGTAGTACTATTATCATTATCATTATTATTATTATTTTCCTATCTTAATTTTCCTGTCTTAATAAACTGTCTCTATCTCAACCCACAGGCTTCATTTTCCCATTTGTCTCCCCCATTCCAAAGAGGGAGGGGGGAGTGTGAGCGAACGGCTGTGTGTTGCGTAGCTGTCAGCCAGGTTAAACCACAACAGCTTTTGCAACTCCAACAGGCTTGGCACTGTGACTACTTCACTGGGGAACCTGTTAGTGTGCGACCACCCTCTCAGTGAAGAAACTCTTCCAGATATCCAGGCTGATCCTCCCCTGTCTCAGCTTGACACCATTCCCACGGGTCCTATTACTAGACACTAAAGAGAATAGATTGGAGTCTGCCCCTCCGTTCCCCCTCGCGAGGAAGCTGTAGACTGAGGTCTCCCCTCAGCCTCCTCTTCTCCAAGCTGAACAGACCAAGTGACCTCAGTTTCTCCTCATATGTCTTCCCCTCTAGGCCATTCACCATCTTTGTAGCCCTCCTCTGGACACTCTCCAAAAGTTTCACATTCTTTTTGTACTGTGGTGCCCAGAACTGCACACAGTACTCAAGGTGAGGCCGTGTCAGCGCAGAGTAGAGCGGGACAATCACTTCCCTCAACCGACTAGCAATGCCGTGCTTGATGCACCCCAAGATACGGTTGGCCCTCCTGGCTGCCAGAGCACACTGCTGGCTCATATTCAGCTTGATGTCAACCACAATCCCCAGATCCCCCTCTGCGGGGCTGCTCTCCAGCGTCTCGTCGCCCAGTCTGTATGTATAGCCAGGGTTGCCCTTTCCCAGATGCAGGACCCGGCACTTGCTCTTGTTAAACTTCATGAGGTTGCTGATTGCACAGCTCTCCAATCTGTCCAGATCTCTCTGCAAGGCCTTTCCACCCTCAACAGAGTCAACAACTCCTCCAAGTTTGGCGTCGTCAGCAAATTTGCTCAAAACACCTTCTAGTCCTACATCCAAATCATTTATAAAAACATTGAAGAGGACTGGCCCTAAAATGGAGCCCTGGGGGACCCCACTAGTCCAGCCAGACGTGGCCCCATTTACCACAACCCTTTGAGCCCCGCCCGTCAGCCAATTGCTCATCCATCGGATGATGTTTTTGTCTAGCTGTATGCTGGACATTTTGTCCAGTAGAATCCCATGGGAAACTGTATCGAAAGCCTTACTGAAATCCAAAAAGATCACATCAGCTGGTTTACATTGATCAGCTAGATGGGTGACCTTATCATAAAAGGAAATCAAATTTGTTAGGCAGGACCTACCCCTCGTGAACCCATGTTGGCTGGGACCAATGACTGCATTGTCCCCCAGGTGTGCTTCAATAACCCCCAGGATAATCTTCTCTATAATTTTACCAGGCACTGATGTGAGACTGACAGGCCTGTTGTTACCAGGGTCTTCTTTCTTGCCCTTCTTGAAAATTGGCACATTTGCCAGCTTCCAGTCAACTGGGACCTCTCCCGATTCCCAGGACCGTTGAAAAATAATTGAGAGAGGTCCTGCCATGACGTCAGCCAGCTCTCTAAGCACCCTGGGATGAATCCTATCAGGAGCCATGGACTTGTATGGATCCAGGTGGAACAGTAAATCCCGCACACATTCAGGGTTGGTTGGGAGTTTATCATTCCCACTGTCACAGTCCTCTGGCTCAGGGTACCCATGGTCCCAAAGCCCATCATTGGCAGTGAAGACAGAGGCAAAGAGGGCATTAAACATCTCTGCTTTGCCTATGTCCTTGTTTGTGAGGTGACCTTCTCCATCAAGTAGCAGACCTGTTTTCTCTGGTCCTCCTTTTTCTGTTCACATATCTAAAAAAAACCTTTTTATTGTATCCCACAGACCTGGCAAGCTTCAGCTCTAATTGGGCTTTGGCCACTCAAATTTTCTCTCTGAAAAGGCAGACAGTGTCCCTGTAGTTCTTCCATGTTGCCTGACCCTGCTTCCAGCAGCCATGTACTTTTTTTTGTGCCTAAGCTCCAGAAGAAGATCCCTGGTCAGCCAAGACAGCTGTCTGCCCAGCCTGTTGACTTCTGATATTTTGGAATTGCCTGTTCCTGTGCTTTTAGGAGGCAGTGCTTAAAGACTGACCAGCACTGATGGACGCCAACGCCTTCAAAAGCAATTTCCAAGGGGACATTCCTGACTAGTTCCCTGAGCAGCCTGAAGTCTGCTCTCCCCATATCCAGGGCTGAAGTTTTGGTGGCAGTTTTCCTCCTGTCAACAAAAATTTTAAACTCAACAGCTTCATGGTCACTACGGCCGAGACGGCCACCAATTGCCATATCATCTACAAGACCCTCTCTGTTCTCCAGCAACAGATCTAGGAGGGCACCTTTCCTAGTTGGCTCCCTTAGCACCTGCACTAGAAGTTATCAAGGTGCTTTAAGAACCTCCTGGACCTGGTTGTGTCAGCTGTGTGACATTCCCAGTTAATGTCTGGCAAGTTGAAGCCCCCCATAAGGACAAGGGGAGATGATCTTTAGGTATCGCTTAGTTCCTCAACGAATAATTAATCCGTGGCATCATCCTGGCCAGGTGGTCTGTAATAGACTCCCATGACGACATCCCCTTCATTTGTTTGTCCCTTAATCCTTACCCAAAGGCTGTCAACTTTGCCACTGTCAACTGCAGTCTCCACACAGTCCAGCCCCTCCTTTACATACAGCACCACTGCACCGCCTCACCTGCCCTGCCTATCCCTACTGAGGAGCCTGTAACCATCTATTGTGACACACCAGTCACAGGACTCATCCCACCAGGTTTCACTTATGCCAATGATATTGTAGCTCTGGGACTGGGCTCTGGAACTTCTAGCTCATCCAGTATATTTCTCATACTGTGTGTCTTGGTGTAGAAGCACTTCAAATGTGCCTCATTGTATGCAGCACCTTGTGGAGAAGACCAAAAGACCTCACCAGCACACAGTTCCTCTGATTCTAGCATGCCATCTCTTAGCTTATCACCAGCTTTAGGGTTTTATCCCTTTCCCCCTTCAACTCTATTTTCAAGCCACATCTATCAGCCCTGCTAACTCCGGGGCAAAAATCCTTTTCCCCCTCTGAAAGAGGCACATCCCGTCTGGTGCCTGCAGGCCTGGTGTGGCGTAGACCTTCCCGTGATCAAGAAACCCAAAGTTCTGCTGGTGGCACCAGTCTTGAAGCCATGTATTGATGAGCTGAGTCTGCCTGTAAATGTTGATCCCTGCTACTGGAAGGACAGAGGCACACACGACCTGTGCCCCGGATCCTTTAACCAGTTGCCCCAAAGCCCTAAAGTCCATTTTGATCACTCGTGGACTTCTCCTTACTACCTCGTCATTACCAGCTTGAAAAAACAGTAACAGTAACATACAGTCATAGACAGTATGATACACCAATGTCTGGGAGCTCAAGCATCCTTCTCTAGTAGTTGACCGCAATTGTTGGCTGTAGCTTGGGCCAAGAAACTCACCCCAAGTAGGACTAGAAGAGGTCCGGTAAGGGCCATAGCGCTCGGCGGTCACAGCCCGAAGGGGTTGCAGCCCTTGGCAGACCCTCCCAGCCGCAGCACCAGTTC
>NW_023306369.1:0-1233 GCF_011077185.1 Oxyura jamaicensis
GAGAGCGGTTGTGGTGTTCAACTGCCTAGCACGGTAAAACCACCACACCTAGACATCAAGAAGAGGTTCTTCATTGAGAGGGTTGTTGCGCACTGGAACAGGCTCCCCAGGGAAGTAGTCACTGCACCAAGCCTGTCGGAGTTTAAGAAGGACTTGGACTGTGTACTTAGTCACATGGTCTAAACCTTTGGGTAGACCTGTGCAGTGCCAGGAGTTGGACTTGATGATCCTTGAGGGTCCTTTCCAACTCAGGATATTCTATGATTCTGTGATTCTATGAATGGCAGGCAAGGAAAGCTACCTGTATTGTAGCCTAAATCCCAGCAGAGACAGTCTTGGAGAAGATGTTTTAAGTAAGGCCACGCCAGCCACTTCAAATACGAATATCCGAAGTGAAAGAAGGAGGAGAGATTGTTGTTTTAAATTCAGAATGGGGAGTTGGGGCTTCTGAGAAAGCTAGTCTCACTGAGAGCCCCTGATAAATGAAAAAGTGCTTAGGGGTGGAGAAGTGCTTAGGGGTGGAGAAAAGGACATGGGGATCACTCTACAATTATCGTTGTGGGCAAAACAGTCTTAGCATAGGAAGGTTAATAAAGTTTATTACCTATTGCTGATGGGCTGGAGTGGTGAGAAACAAAGAAACAAGCTGGGGATACCTTCCCCCATCCACTCTCTTCCACCTCTTCCCTGCCCTGAGTGGCATGGGGGGGGCAGGAGTAGGGGCTGCAGTCGGTCTGTGGTGCTTCTTTTTGACCGCTCATTCATGGTCACTCTCTCCCCTGCTCTGGTGTGGGGTGCCTCCTGCAGAGTGCCAAACTTCCTGGGCTGGTCCTGTGTGGGTTTCTCCAGTGCAGCGGCACTTCAAAAGCTGTTCCAGGTGTGGGTCTGTGCCATGGGATCAATTCATCAGGAGTGGGTTGCTCCAGCTTGGGACCCCCACAGGCAGCAGATACTCCACCCCACCTCCCCGATCACCTGCTCCTGTGTGGGCTCCTCTCCATGGGCTGCAGTGTGGAGATCTACTCCACTGTGGTACACCATGTGCTGCAGGGGGAACAGCCTCCTCCACCTCTCTGCAGGCCACAGGGGGGGGCTTCGGCTCCAGCATCTGGAGCACCTCTTGAACCTCCTTTTTTTTTTTTTTTTTTTTTTTTCCTTTTCTTCACAGAGGCAGAAACTGTGTTGCTGTACTGGGTCTGGCTGGGATGTTAACTTTCCCTGCAGCAGCCCATA
>NW_023306370.1:0-1365 GCF_011077185.1 Oxyura jamaicensis
ACATCTCATCTCAATCTACCCTCTTCTACTTTAGTTCCCTCTTGTCCGGTCACTGTCTGCCCAAGAAAAAAGTGTCTCTCCCTCTTGTTCAGAACCCCTCTTGAAGTACTGAAAGGCCGCAATGAGGTCTCCCTGGAGCCTCATCTTCTCCAGGCTGAACATGCCCTGCTCTCTCAGCCTGTCTTCACAGGAGAGGTGCTCCAGCCACCTGATCATCCTCAGGGCCCTTCTCTGGACACACTCCAACAGCTCCAGGTGCTTGTGGTGCTGGGGGCCCCCCACCTGGATGCAGCACTCCAGGTGGGACCTGACGAGGGCAGAGCAGAGGGGGACAATCCCCTCCCTCCCCTGCTGGCCACTCCTCTGGTGGTGCAGCCCAGGACACCGGTGGCCTTCTGGGCTGCAAGCACACCCTGCTGCCTCAGCTCGAGCTTTTTGTCCACCCCAGCCCCCAAGTCCTTCTGGGCAGGGCTGCTCTCAGTGAGTTCTTCTCCCAGGCTGTCCTCCTGTCTGGGATTGCCCTGACCCAGCTGCAGCACCCTGCACTTGGCCTTGTTGAACCTTACTGGATTCGTGTGGGCCCACTTCTCAGGCTTGTCCAGCCCCCTTTGGATGGCCTCCTTCCTTCCGCTGTATCAGCTGCACCACTCAGCTGGGTGTCATCTGCAAACTTGCAGAGGCTGCACTCGATCCCACGGTCTATGGAATTGATAGAGATCGAGACAGCACCAGTCCAAAGACAGATCCCTGGAGGACACCACTTGTCACTGGCCTCCCCTTGGCTATTGAGACACTGACTGCAACTCTCATGCAGGCAACTTCTTGTCCAGCAAACAGTCAGCCCTTCCAATCCATCTCTCTCCAGTTTAGAGAATGGGATGTTGGGTGGGATCATGTCAAAGTCAAGGGAGATGACACTGATCAGTCTTCCCTTGTCAACTGACATCTTCTTCTAGCACAGAAGGCCACCAGACTGGTCAGGCACGATTTGCCCTTGGGGAAGCCATGCTGTCTGTCTCGGATCACCTCCGTGGCCTGCATGTGCCTTGGCATTGTGTCCAGGAGGATCTGTTCCATGATCTTACCAAGCACAGAGCTGAGGCTCCCTGCTCTGCAGTTCCCCAGGTGCTCCTTGCTCCCCTTGTTCCAAATGGCCGTGGGGTTTCCCTTTTTCCAGTCACAGATGACAGAATCAGGAACCTTCCGAAAGTGCAGGACGCAAATGCTGGAGAGCACAGGTCAAAGTTTTACGCTTCCTGGGACTGCCCAGCATATTAACGGGTCTAGGGAAGAAATGACTGTGGCTCCAAATTCATAACACATGGACAAGTGTGCTTTAAACCTACCCACATCTCAATCAGTCAG
>NW_023306371.1:0-2312 GCF_011077185.1 Oxyura jamaicensis
GCCCTTCAATCCGGAACTAGACAATAGGTTCCATCTGCCTTTCTAACCAGGCCTAGATGGAGTGTTAGATTCTGACTCCCATTCTACTCTTAGGAGATTAGGCCATCAGGAAGAAAGTTCTTGATTATTACTTCCATTCCCCTTCTGCCTTTCACCTTCAGTGGGTATTGCTTTTAGCATGCCATTGGAGCATTTTCCTTTCCATCCATTTTTTAACAGGTACTCCATTCCTTGCTCCCCCGGGCATTTCTGGAGCCCAAACTCCCAGATCCACTTGCTTCATAATTCCATCCATTCAGGGAATCCTAGCTGGAGCTTTCTCGGGACTTGCCAGGGATAGATAGACTTCCCAGCTTCATAGGTTACTTTTCTTTCCTATTTCCCTTGTTCAAAAGCAATATTTGCATCCCATTTTTCCAGCAGGTCCCTTCCTAAGAAGGGCCTTAGCAAATTGGCTAAGAATCAAGTTTTGCATTAACATAGAGAAAGAAGCTCCCGTATCCAACCAAAAATCCATGCCCCTCTCTTCATTCCTAGCTTGATTTCAACCAGGAGATCTGCATGGATAGGTGCCCCAGCTCCCTGGCATTCTGCTCTGACTCTTGCCACTTGAGCCAGCAACCTAAGACAATTGCTTTCTGAGATCAGGGGCCAATTGGCCTAGAAAGAGGCTAGCCAATTGCCTCTGTTTGTCTTCCCAGGCTGGGTCCAAATCAAATTTTAATTTGACTTCATTGCCTTTCCAAGCTCCTCCAAAAATTCTAGAGGGGTTTCTTTTGGACCTTGTTGGAACAGATTCTCAGTTCCCAACTGAAGTCGACTGGGGAATTGACCAGAGGCTCCAGAGGGCTCACACCCACCATTTTCATAGCCTCTTTCCCTGCTCAGTCAGCTGCAAACAGCTCTGTCAAATACTAGATGCCACACCTTTAGCACCTTCAAGAACCCTTTCAACGCTTCGTGGGATCTTTCTCCAGCCTCTACTTTCACCAAAGGCTCAGCCAGGGGACAAGTTCATTCCATACCTTTTGCCCTCCAGGATGCTGAAACAACAGAGCAGGAGACAACATTGCACCCCATTTTCCCTCGCTCCTCAAAACAACACTAATTGCAGGATAGGCTTAGAGCCAAGAGATCCATCAAGTGGCCATTTAGCTCCATCCTCAAGCTTGGAGAGTGGCCACCGGTGACTGCACTACTTCAGGAAAGTCCTCTTGCTTTCTGGGCCCCCACTTCCCACAATAGCCTTCCAATGTGCACCCAAGGGGGCATTTCTTTCAAACGTCTTTGTTCTGGGGATTGCCCATGTCCTTGATATCTTATCCCCCTTTTGCATCATTTCTATTCCTTAGAGAAATCCCTAGAGAAATATAGAGAAATCCATTTCTATTCCTTATAGAAATCCCTAGAGAAATATAAAGAAATCCATTTCTATTCCTTATAGAAATCCCTAGAAATCCCTATCCCTTGTTTCAATTCCCACGTAAACCTTTTACTGCAGGTCTTTACCATCTTCTCCCAGTCTTCTTCCCAAACGTCCAGTTAGATGTGTTAAACCTGTAGGTAACACTTTCCGTTTACCCCTTCAGTTCATTGCTTTTCCATCTCCCAATATTCAAGCTCATTTTCTAAGACACAATTGTGCTTGCTAAGAGCTAGGAATCCCCATCCTTTGTCTTCTGCCCTGTCTCCCTCCAGAGCTCACTCCAACATCTCTGGTGGAAGGAGAACACTTTCTTCCCTGAGAGGACTCCTGTGCATGGCTGTCCTGTGTCTCCATTGATGAGACTCCCAGGCAAGGAAAGCCCAGTGCAGCCCTCCCGTGGAGGAGCTCCCGCTGGAGCAGCTGGATGTGGCCTGGAGGAGGCTGCGGCCCATGGAGAGCCCCCGCAGGAGCAGGGCCCATGCCGCAGCTGCAGCCTGCGCAGAGGAGCCCACGCAGGAGAAGCGGGCCTGGAGGGAGCTGCCACCTGCCCGTGGGGGACCCGTGCTGGAGCACTTTGCTCCTGGGGGATGGATGGAGCCCGTGGCACGGAGCCATGTGGGAGCAGTTCCTGGAGAGCTGCTGCCTATGGGCAGCCCCCGCAGGCTCACGTCGGGAAGGACGGCATCCCGTGGGAGGGACCCCACGGGGAGCACGGGCAGAGAGGGACCATGAAGGGGTGGCAGAGACAAAGTGCTATCTACTGATCGCATCCCCAATTCCAAGTTGAACGTCTCAGAATCCAGCTCTTTTTGGCTGTAATCCTTTCTTCAGGAACAGATTGATCACACCCCCTCCCCAGATGTGTGGTAGCAGAGAACAATTTTGG
>NW_023306372.1:0-4697 GCF_011077185.1 Oxyura jamaicensis
TGAGAAATACACAAGACTTAGTCTGCCATTGGAAAAGTGTCTTTATCATACTGTACACGAGCTAAGTAACATTCTCATTCACTGGTTAACACAGTTCTCTGTTCAACAAGAATATTTTTTTTTTTTTTTTGTACACCAGATACTCTTATCAGTTATTTTGAATAATAATGGACAGTATTTTATATTGGTGGAAAGCTGGAATTTTGTAGTAACATAAAACAAAATCCCATCCATTTAAATAACTACCTATAAACGAATCTTCTGGAATGTATTATTTCAATGTGGTAAAATTATTGCAATGCAGAACATAACGATATGGCAAACCTCATCCTTTTCACAATGACAATACATATCTCTTATTCCTTCCTTATTTCTCTGAAGAGGAATAACAAGCATGGTTTCCTGCCTCAACCTTATATATTTCCACTTGGTGGATGCAATCTTCAATATTATGTTAAATATCTTAACTTATAAAACAAATTCAGAGATTTTAAATCAAAATTCTAATTTCTTATTCCACTTGATGCAAGCTTGATGTAGATTTTACTAGAGATGCCCAGTACCTCTAGGTAAGCAACCTGTATCTGAATTTTAAATATCAACAATTAAGAAAGATATTGAAGGTACATAACCTGTTTCAGAAGAACATTAAACATTGGACTGAAAAGAATGGCTCAGAAAAATGATGCTGATGAAAAACTCCAACATGGGTGACTTTAAGATGAACAATGAAGTCTTAATTTAAAAGTATTAAAAGTCTGAACTTAAAACTTACAAATCTCAGAAATTTAAACAGCTATTATAGCTCATGATATGCTTGAAAATGTGCAAATTTTCCTGAGCACTTTTCTGACACAAGAAAATGCAACATGATTAAAAATAAAAGGATCCTTCATGCAATCAGAACATGTGTATCACCTCATCATTTTGTTGGAACAATTTTTTAGATGGAATATTCAACTGGAGGTAACAAAATTAGTATGTACAACTATTCAGCACCCGGACATTTACAAATGCTTAAAATGCACTGAATGTGTCCTATGTGATCGCTTCTAAAGGATACTTTCAAGATCAGCAAAGTACATGACCAACATCACCAACACAAGAACAAAAGGAGTTTGAAATAGAGATTTTCCATTGAAGTGATGTATAGGCTACAGAATACACCTTGAAAACAAATCTCCCAACTTTTCTTTTGTTAGCTATATTTCCACAATCTCCAAAGACTTGACCATTGACTTCTACTGCTTATTCCAAGTCTTATAAATCATTTGAATATTAGCTGTTGTTCTCCTTATGGATGTTATTTATACACAGCTGAACAAAATTAGAAGAGCTGAAATTGAACTTTAATACTAAGATGATGACACAAAAATCTTGCATTTCTTTACAATGAAGAAAATATGTCTATGTTCCTCAGTTGTCTTACATCCACTTTGAGTATCACGTTCCCCTAGCAGAAACAAGAACAGTCCGGTAATAAAGTACAGTAAAATCTGTGTGGGTTTGAGTTTGCACATCCTGTGTGTGACACCATGTTTCTGTAAGCTATTGTCCAGCTGCACACAATACATGTAATAAAGTACTGTCAAACTGGGATGCTAATTCTGTGGCCAAACCGCCAAATCGCTCTCATCAACAGGCTTGATCAAAACTTAGGGAACTCAGTTAAGTGGTAGTTAAAACATCTCTCAGAGAAACTTATGAATTCCTGTATTGCTGATAGGCAATAGCTTACAGAAGCATGGTGTTCACATGGGATACACAACCTCAATCTGCAATGCAACAAAATGCAGAAATTCTGCATTTTGGTTACTTGACTCATCTTAGCTGATGGTGTCATGCTCAAAATGAAAGCTATATTTTATACCATAAACTTTAATTGATTTTAAAAATCGAATTAGAGCAATTGTATCCAGCTCCACTTGCGGGAAGGTGAAGGACAACTGCAGGGCCTGAGAGTGATGCACAGAGAGCCTGGGCCTGTTGCTGCCCTCTGAGGGCGGCAAAGACACCGTGTGGCTGAGCTGTGAACAGGTGGACGACCAGCTCAGCTCGGTGGCAGAGCTCAAGGAGGTGGAGAGGTTGAGGGCCATCAGGGCGTGCAAGCGGGAGACAGACCTGTGGGGCAACTCCCTGCAAGGCTTGTGTAGTGCGCTTACATGGCAAGGTTTTGGTAGCAGGGGGCCATAGGGCTGGCTTCGGGGAGAAGGGTCTGGAAGATGCCCATATTTGGGAAGGGCCCCAGTGCTGACCAGAGCTGAGCCAATAACTAATGTTGTTTTGCACATATGGAAAAGAATATTTAAGACTGGGAAAAAAAAAAAAAAAGAACACTGTGACACAAAGCAGCTGGGAGAGTGAAAAGAGTGAGAAACTGCCTTGCAGGTGCTGAGGTAAGATAAGAAGAAGGAGGGGGAGAGGTGCTCCAGGCACCGGAAGGAAGTCCCCTGCGGCCTGCGGTGAGGACCATGGTGAAGCAGGCTGTCCCCCTGCAGGCCATGGAGTACCACGGGGGAGCAGGGCTCCACGGTGAAGCGTGTGGAGGAGACCACAATACAGGTATGGTGCTTTTGCCAGAACGTACGCAGGTAACACAGAATTTTTCCCAAGTACAATCTGGTGCAGGCAAAGGCAGGTACCGGGCACGTACCAACCTCCAAATTAGATAAAATTCTCTATGACTGAGCCTAGGAGTATCCAAGTTTAGGAAGCACAAAGAAAAAATCCCTCCCTCATGGAGGAAGCCCAGTCTTTTTCAGAAGCATGCCGAGGTGAGAAGGCAAGGGTAGCTACCAGGCATACACTTACCACTAAATTTGGCCAAACTTGTGGTGTCCCTGCCCTGAAGGGCTTTGCAGCTGGTACCCAGAGAAAAAATTGCTCTCAGAAAGATTCCCAACCATTTCCAGAAGGAGGACTTGGCTCCTGGAGGAGGCAATGGCAGCTAGCAGGCATGCAGGTACCTCCAAAGTAGAAAAAAATTCACAGACACCTAACGCGGAGGGGTCTTCGGCTGCCATTGACAACCAGATCCCTATTTGGGGCTAGCCTAAATGTTTTTCAAACTATGACCTGTGAAGGGAAGTGAAGGTACCCAGGCAGGTTCCTCCCTTCATAACTGGCCAATGTTGTCTGGTCCGGAGCCTGAAGGGGTCTGTGGACCGAATCCACAAGTGACGCTCTCTCTAGGAGAGGCCAAACCTTTTCACAACGTATGCCTGGCAGGAGGAACGGGTAGCTACTGGGCATGCACATTTTTTCTGATTTGGCCAAAATTCAAGTAGCTACCCCAGGCGGGTACGCTGATTTTGTCCAGAACTAATGCATCTACATGAATCTTATCCATAAGTAGGGGCCCGCTGCCATATGCAGGACCCACAAACAAGGACTCCAGGAGCTGGAGGCTCAGCCAGCGTCCCCCCTGCCTGGGCAGCACTCAGTACCTGCCTCTGCCAGGGATGTGGTTACAAAATTTGTTAAAGATAGAATTAGTATGCCTGGTAGTTTTTCTCTGTGTTTTAGTTTGTGTTAATCGTGCTTTCTTCATTTGTGTTAATCGAGCTTTTTTATGTTAAAGAAGGGGGAGATGTGGGAGTGTGGCCATGGGGTTCGACAAGCCCCATGGCTGGTGATAACATCAGGAATGTCAAGAGTTTGGAGGAGGGAACAAAGAGGGGTGATTCAGGAAATGCCTTACTGTCTCGGGTTGCTTGTTCTCCGGCTATTGGGGCATGGAATCGTGGTAAAAATGTTATTAGAACACTTAATACCTAGATATGGGATAATCCAGTATATTGATTCTGATCAGGGCACACACTTTACTTCTAAAATAATAAAATTATGTCAATCATTAGGCTTTCAGTGGGAATACCACACTCCGTGGCACCCAGAGAGCTTGGATAAACTAGAAAAAATGAATCCAACAATAGAACAACAATTGGCTAAGTTAATGATCGAGGGTTGTTTAATAATTCAATAATTTAATAATTCAATAATAAGAATAATAATAATAAATGAAGCAATACCATGAAAAAGAGAAATGGGGGATTGTGAAATGTGTTTATTTGATTTGTGTCAGTATGGAACAACGCTAGGGCCGCAAGATGAAATATAAACTCCTATTTAAGACAAACAGAGTGATTAGTGTACATAGTTCTTGTATCATGCAAAGGAACGATCCAGCAATTTGTGTAAATAGAGGGTTTGAAGGGCGAAAATTGAGACTCTAGTCTGGGAGATAAGAGGACCAAGGAGTTTTTTTAGGAAACAGCAGACTTTTGCTTGGGACGCTGCGCAAGCCTCTGATGTCCAGCAAAGAGATCCACCAAATGAGGAGAAAGGGGGAGTTGAAGGACGACCGAAGGACAAAGCCTGGGAGGAAGACTACGCATGCGACCAGAGAGGGTTTGGATTCTGGGAACTAATTATAATAACCCTGCCTTTTCTAGGAATAGTGATGAATATGTCTTAGCCTAGGAGCATAAAAATCAACCACCTGATGTAACAGGAGTGTGTCCTGGTAGAGCAGAGACTCCTGGTGCACCCAGCGCTGTTTGCTTGCCTCTATTCGCTTAATAAATCACAAAAATCCTATTTGGGACTTAATCATTTATCACATTAAGGAACTGATTGATCACAACCCCTCCACAGATGTGTGGTAGCAGAGAACAATTTTGGAAGTCCTCTCATTCAAG
>NW_023306373.1:0-1302 GCF_011077185.1 Oxyura jamaicensis
AAAAAGGGCAAGGAGGAGGATCTGTGAAACTACAGGCCAGTCAGTCTCACCTCTGTCCCTGGAAAGGGAACAGCTTGTTCTGGAGGCCATCTCCAAGCAATTGGAAGAGAAGAAGGTTATGAGGTGTAGTCAGCATGGATTCACCAAGGGGAAATCCTGCTCAACCAACCTAATTGCCTTCTATGGTGGCATCACCAGCTGGGTAGATGGGGGGGAGAGCAGTGGATGTCATCTACCTTGACTTCAGCAAGGCTTTCAATACTGTCTCCCATGACATCCTGCTAGCAAAGCTGAGAAAGTGTGGGATAGATGAGTGGATAGTAAGGTGGGTTGAGAACTGGCTGACTGGCCAAGCTCAGCGGGTGGTGATCGGTGGCACAGTGTCTGGCTGGAGACCTGTGACTAGCGGTGTTCCCCAGGGGTTGGTGCTGGGTCCGGTCTTGTTCAACATCTTCATCGATGACCTTGATGAGGGAATAGTGTCCACCTTCAGCAAGTACACCAATGATACAAAGCTGGGAGGAGTGGCCAATGTGCCAGAAGGCTGTGCTGCCATACAACGAGACCTGGACCGCTGGAGAGCTGGGCAGGAAGAAACCAAATGAGGTGTAGAGTCCTGCACCTGGGAAGGAACAACCGCATGTATCAGTACAGGCTGGGGGATGACCTGCTGGAGAGGAGCTCTGTGGAGAAGGACCTGGGGGTCCTGGTGGACGACAGGTTGGCCATGAGCCAGCAGTGTGCCCTGGTGGCCAAAAAGGCCAATGGGA
Organism: Oxyura jamaicensis; assembly: GCF_011077185.1. Taxonomy (NCBI): domain Eukaryota; kingdom Metazoa; phylum Chordata; class Aves; order Anseriformes; family Anatidae; genus Oxyura; species Oxyura jamaicensis. The sequence continues at coordinate 771 of NW_023306373.1, forward strand.
TCCTGGCGTGCATGAAAAGGAGCGTGGCCAGCAGGTCAAGGGAGGTGATCCTCCCCTTCTACTCTGCCCTGGTCAGGCCTCACCTGGAGTACTGTGTCCAGTTCTGGGCTCCCCTCTACAAAAAAGACAGGGATCTCCTGGAAAGAGTCCAGCAGAGGGCCACAAAGATGATACGGGGCCCGGAGCATCTCCCCTATGAGGAAAGGCTGAGAGACCTGGGTCTGTTCAGCCTTGAGAAGAGAAGACTGAGGGGGCACCTTATCGATGTTTATAAATACCTTAAGTGTGGGAGACAGAGGGATTTGGCCAACCTCTTTTCAGTAGTCTGTGGGGACAGGACAAGGGGCAATGGCCACAAAATGGAGCACAGGAAGTTCCACACCAACATGCGAAAGAACTTCACGGTGAGGTGTGATGGAGCACTGGGACAGGCTGCCCAGGGAGGTTGTGGAGTCTCCTTCTCTGGGGATATTCAAGGCCCGTCTGGATGCCTACCTGGGCAGCCTGCTCTAGGGAACCTCCTTTGGCAGGG
>NW_023306374.1:0-1050 GCF_011077185.1 Oxyura jamaicensis
CCCATGGCCACACTCCCACATCTCCCCCTTCTTTAACATAAAAAAGCGGAATTAACACAGATTAAGAAAGCATGATTAACACAAATACAGAGAAAAACTACCAGGCATACTAATTCTATCTTTAACAAACTTTGTAACCACATCCCTGGGAGAGGCAGGTACTGAGTGCTGCCCAGGCAGGGGGGGGTTTTGGCTGCCCCTCCAGCTCCTGGAGTCCTTGTTTGTAGGTCCTGCATATGCCAGCTGGACACTCCCAGACGTTGTTTTTTGTTTGAGCTGGAGTCCAAACCGCAGAGGTGGGTGCTGTGATCATGTTAAGGCAGATGATGAGACGGCCGGACAGACTCATGGTGCTGACATCCATCTAGGACCGGCTTCTGTTAAAACACAAGCACAACCTCGGCCCCCAAGTTATTAGAGTGTAGGGCCCTTCCCAGTAATTGGTGCTGTAATTTCTTATTTTTATTTATTTATTTATTTTTCCACGACTTGTGCTCTTCCTTTAACTGAGTTTCTCCCAGATCTGTCTCCTAGATCTGTTTGTTGCTTTTTCTCCTGCACGGACAGATGCAAGGACATTCCGTCCATCGATTAAAAAAAAATTAAAAAACATAGCATACATTATCTATCTTTTCCTAGGGTTCAGACCCCTACTCTTCCTTCTTTGTTTTAGAAGCTGTCCTGGTTCTAGTTAGGATAGAGTTAATTTTCCTCCCAATAGCTGGTAGAGTGCTATGTTTTAGATTTAGAATGAGACTAATGTTGATAACACACTGATTTTTTAATTGCTGCAGAGCAGTGCTTACACTAAGCCAAGGACTTTTCAGCTCCTCACTCTGTCCTGCCAGCGGGCAGGCTGGGGGTGCAGCAGGACCTGGGTGCAGAAGGAGCTGGGAAGGGACAGACCCAAGGCAGCTGACCCAAACTGACCAAAGGGGTATTCCATACCATCTGATATTATGCTAAACAATATGTAGGGGTGGCTAGCCAGGGTAGGGGGGCCGGCCGCCTGGGGACAGGCTGGGCATCGGTCAGCGGGTGGCAAGCAAC
>NW_023306375.1:0-1348 GCF_011077185.1 Oxyura jamaicensis
TGGAGGTGCACAGAGAGGGCCCATGCTCTTCTGTAAGTGCTTTGATGTTTGGCTAAGGAAAAAAAAGTGTTTTTATCGTGAATGCCTCATTTGAGTATTCTGTAGTTTGTGTCAAGTCCTTTCACAAGCATTACATTTGGTACTTTTGCTCGGTGATGTAGCTGCACAGAGGGACAGATGCAAGGTATGGGCGAGGGCCTCTGCATGTGCTCTTTTTCCTACACCCCCTCAACAAAGAAGGGTAGACAAAGAAGGGTGTGCTGTGGTCCTCCCATAGACCTCCGCTACTAAAACGCCAACAAGAGACTTCAAAGTAGCCCTGCCCCATTCCAATTCAGGACAGCAATGGACTTCATCCAATGGGCTGGCCTGCTGAGCAGAGGGTCTCCGGATGTTGTGTGTGAAGATGCACTCCCTCTGCTTTCAGATTAGCACTTGCAGTGAGCAAGCTGCCTGACCTTAACCCTCATGTGACCTGCTGGACACCAGCTTTCCTAGGAAACCGTCGATGTTGCTGAGGAGGCAGCAGGATCAAAGCCCTTGCTGATGAAGATATCACAAGTCTGGGGAGGCTCTGGCATTTCTGTACAATGCTGCTCCCTGATTGTGACCCAGGACTCAGGTTATGAATGAAGCAAAGCAAGCTAGAGGGAAAAGGTATGTCCTGGTAAAAGTCTTAGATTCATTCCTTTCTTTCTTTCTTTCTTTTTCCTACTTCACTTGTAGGAAAATCTAAATCTTTAAAGCCCTGGTTTGAAAACACAGTTTTATGGCAATGATGAGGGGTGTGCCCCTGAACCTTGTTTGGAACCTGTTTAACCTCACTTTGGTTAGAGGAGACCTCTGCTCAAATTGATGCTTCCCATGATCGAGCGCTGTTATTTTGGTATTCTTTTCTCTGATGATCGTAAGGGAGGTTGAGAAGAGTTCTAAGTCGGATTCGTCTTTTCCTTTGCAGTATCCAAAGCTCCATAGCACAGCTGCTCTTCATCTGTGATCTTCCAAGCTTCCCAGGCCAAAAGAGAATGGAGGTGAGGAAGGAAACAGAATGCTGATGAATATTTCCAATTGCCACCCGTAAGTTTCGTGAAAGAAGCAGGTGCATTTCTGTAGGTGTAGAAAGTGAGTAAAAGAATGATCGTGCACTTGAAGGCAAGGAATAGGATAGCAATGAAGCCTGCAAGGCCCTGGGTAAAGGCAGTTGTTAGGCTGCTTCTAGATCCACAGTTTCTTGGGTTATTCCCCAGCCTCATGTCCACTTGCTTAGAAGCTGGGAAGACTGCAAGCACTCCTAGTGTTTTTCATCCCCTCTGGGTAAAGGTAGACAAATTGTCCCTGGCTAGCAAAG
>NW_023306376.1:0-1687 GCF_011077185.1 Oxyura jamaicensis
AGTCATCCAATGGGACATGTTACTAGAGCAGCCTGTTGGGAACATAAGCAAGAGTTGGAGTTGATGATGTTTCTGGAGCATTCAGCTCAAAGCATTAGTCCTTTGCTCTGTTTTTGTCTGCAAGTGTTTTCACTGTTTCCCAGACAATGTCTCCAGCAAGCTAGCCATTTCTTTCATCTCTTCTGCTCTATTCTGTTTTGTTCTGTTCTGTTTGGTTTGGTTTTCTGAGTAAGGTTTCTTAGAGAAATAAGATGGAAGTGATCATATTTTATGTCCATCCATCCCTCCCCTTTGCTTGTCCAGAGCTTTTACCTCGTCCAGCAGGATGAATGAACTTGGCCACAGGCACAGTTGTTTCCAAGCCATTCTGTTCCTCGACCTGTTGTGAAAACAGACAGCTAAGGATTTGGGCAAGAACATGCTTCTGTCCGCAGTATGACTTCAGCCCTTCCTAAACAGTAGGGAATACACAGAGAAGGGTGTTGCGAAAAATTCAAGAACCAGATCCATTTTCTGTGGAAATCAGATCTTCCAAGGTAACGCTAGACACTACTCCCTGATCAAAGTGATTCATTTCTTGGGTCATGAAACTCTTAGGTTTTAGTTTTAAAAGGTTTTTGTCTTGGTTTAAAACACTCTTCCAGTCTCTATTTCCAGTTAGTGTTATTTCCTGAAAGAGCTCTTCCCATGTGTTTCTTTCTCCAATCTCACAGTCTCTTCTTATTCCTCTTCCCAGGAAACTTACAACTGCTCTCTCCATACCTGACAACTCGATATGGAGCTGTATCAGTCAGAAGGAAGTTTCCTTCCCAGTTGCTGCATCTTACAGTATCTGGACTCTTACCTTTACTCTTCCTTGCCTTTCCTACATTAGCACAACAAAAAGCTGTTCTGGAGATTAACTTTAGCATCTGATGTCTTGTTTTGCAGAAACTCCCCTGAATCACCTTGCTGAGAGCTGTCCCCCACTGCAAGCCGAAGTGTTGCAGTCTGGCCAGGTATTTTTGGCCTTCCGAGTCAATAACCAAGTCTGTCAAGTTAAGACCATGGAATTAGGGAAAAGGAAATCCTTTTATTTTGACCTGAGTGCAGAATGAATCAGCACAACTCAGGTGAAAAATGAAATGAAAAATGTGAAGGTAGGCAGCTTGGCAATGCAAGTGCTAATCTGAAAGCAGAGGGAGTGCATCTTCATACACAACATCCTGAGACATTCTACTCAGCAGGCCAGCCCATTGGATGAAGTCTATTGCTGTCCTGAATTGGAATGGGACACGGGTACTTTGACGTCTCTTGTTTCTGCTTTAGGACTTAAGGTCTATGGGAGGACCACAGCACACCCTTCTTTGTCTACCCTTCTTTGGTGAGGGGGTGTAGGAAAAAGAGAACATGCAGAGGCCCTCGCCCATCCCTTGCATCTGTCCCTCTGTGCAGCTACACCACTGAGCAAAAGCACCAAAATTAATGCTTGTGAAAAGACTTGACACAAACTACAGAATACTCAAATGAAGCATTCACGATAAAAACATGTTTTTTTTTCCTTAGCCAAGCATCAAAACACTTACAGAAGAGTATGGGCCCTCTCCGTGCACCTCCAGGGGGATCCACAAATCCTCACGGGGTTTCATCCCATCCAGCAAACTTCTCTGTCCCTCCTGGCTAACCTTGCCCAGAGGCAGCTGTTCCC
>NW_023306377.1:0-3780 GCF_011077185.1 Oxyura jamaicensis
CAGCAATTAAAACATCAGCATGTTATCAGCACTCTTCTCATCCTAATGCAAAACATAGCACCCTACCAGCTACTAGGAGGAAAAATAACTGTCCTAACTGAAACCAGGACAGTTATCAACATTAGTCTCATCCTAAATCCAAAACATAACACTCTACCAGCTACTGGGAGGAAAATTAACTCTCTCCTAACTAAAACCAAGACACCAATTTAACCAGATTTTGGTATAGCCGTTCATAATTTCTGGGGTGATTATGGTCTCAGTTGGGGGGTTTCTCAGGGGCATGCAATTGTTGATAGTTCCCTGAGCAGTCCCATTGGCAATCTAAGCTCACCCGTGAACTCAGGTTATTTTAAGAGTTAGTTGTAATGGAAACAGAAAAGCAGCTCTCTCAGAGCCATCATGGTCCCTCTGCCCCAGAGGGCTCACACCCGTGATTTTGAGATCTCAACCTCGGGTTGAGGCAGAACTATTAACATCCCTACATCCTCTTTCCCTGCTCATTCAACTTCAAACAGCTTTATCAAATACTACATGCCACACCTTTAACACCTTCAGCAACCCTATTAACACTTCCTTTATCTTTCTCCAGCCTGTACTTTTCTAATGCCAGCACCAAAGACTCAGTCAGGGGCCAACTTAATTTTTCCCTCCAAGATGCTGAAACAGCATTTCAGTATACAACATTTCATGCCATTTCCCTTCAGTATATAACATTTCATCCCATTTCATCCCATTTCCCTTCTCTCCTCAAAAACATTGATTGCAAGATATTGTTATAGTGAATTGATCCATAAAGCGGCCATTTAGCTTATATAGTGGCCACCATTGATTGCAATACTTAGTGAAAGTCCTCTTGCTTTCTGTGCCCCCAGTTCTAACAATATCCTTCCAATGTGCCAATATGCAGCCAAGGAGGCTTTCTTTAAAACGTCTTTGTTTTGGATATTACTCATTTCCTTGGTTTCCCATTTCCATTTATTTATTAATTACTATTCCTTATTAGATACTGTCCCTTGTTTCAATTTCCGCACAAACCGTTTTATTACAGTTTTTTACTATCTTTTCCTAATCTTCTTTCCAAATGTTCCAGTTTTCTGGGATTAAACTCTTCTTTCCACATACAAACTTTACTGTTTCAGATTATTAGTGAACCCCGTTCCAATCATAAATCCACAGGACTTCAGGAAAACGCGTGAAGCACTCAGCCTTCCGTCTTCTAGACAAACCACACCACCTTTTCCACAAAATTTACATTTCAAAAGGACCGAATTTCAAGCCAAATGCCAATTTTTCTCATGCACTTTGTTAGTAAGCCCATACAAAACAAGGAATCACTCCTGCGTATCCATCAATATGGGGGTTTAAAAAGGTATTGAGGCCTAAATAAATTTGCTCTCCCCCTTTTTACCAAATTTCCAGGGCTCAGGTCCGAACCACCAAAGAAGTGACTCTCTCCTTTATGCCACTTTGATAAGCAGTCACCCCCCTCCCCCCCCAGTACTTGGGAAACTGACCAAACACCACAGCGAATATACGAAAACTTCTGAACTGTTACTTAGATAATGCTTCTGCCTTTCTTCTTGCCACTCAAAACATTTAACAGAAATAAGATCACAAGATACACCGCCTGGCATATATATTGGGCACCACCATGAACACTCAGATAAAACAGCACTTCTTTTCGGTCTGTCATGCACTTCGTTCATCTCCGGCTGCTCCCTCATGGAGAATACAGAACCGCGGATTGGAATTCCACACTCACTTCGCAGCGATGCTGCGTCTCATTCATAGCACAATCAAGCAATCACACAGAGGCCCCTAGCACATCTCATTCACACCACAAGAGTATATAATTTAGAATGATAACCAACCAAACAAGTATTGTCTCTGACTGTGTTCTTCGTGGAGTGACCCACTCCACTTTGTTTCAAACACATACACTTACACAAATACTTTCAACACAAAATACCCGGACATTTACGAATAAGACATACACTTATTAACACTCCAGTTAGTATCCCTCCAGCAGCTGCAAACATTACCCAGGTAACCTTGTCACAATTGTGAGAGGCCCACTTACCCTTCTCCTGCTTCTTATACAGTCATTAGCAGGTCCATCCTGGCTCCCAAAAATGGGATGCAGCGGTAACCTCGGATTTGCTCGATCTACTCCCAAGATCGCTAGTGGCCACTCTATCGGTTACCAAATCCCCTTTGACTGCTCTATCGGTCAGCCTGTAGGGCACCCTCCTCCCTTACGGGGACTATGCTGCACGCCAGACGTCTCTGCGCGATTTACCAGCTGCCCTGGCCACGCGTACGACTTACAGGCCCTTCCTGTACTGTAAAACATACTGTTTGTCCGCAGCTTCAGGAGGTCCTTGTCTGCTCCCGTGGTGAGCGGCTGGGAGGGGAGTCCCCTCCAAGAAAAATACTCGGGGTGCACCTAGGGGCGTCCACTCCGCAGTCGATCCCGCAGCCAAGCAGAGTGTCTCCTGGCTGGCTCGCCAAATGACTTACAGAAACTGACTCCACAATAAGATTGTAAAGTAGGTATGTTTATTCAGCGCTGGGCAGCACGGGGGGCAGTCCCACCAAAGTCGTGCGCAACAACTCACTCGCGTGCATTCTCTTTTATCCCCTAAAATATTACATATGCATTAAGTTTCGCAACACACCTATAGATATTCATTTCCTAGCTCCGCCTAGCCCCGCTTCGTATGCTAATTATCTTATCAGTCCTTCTGCCCTTGCGTAGTATTCTCTGGTGGTTGTCTGGGTGGTCGTCTGGGTGGTCGTCAGGATGAAGTAAGACGTCTTCCTCAGAGTTGAACTTTTCACCTTGTCTCCCTGCGCATGCTCCCTGAGCCCTTGGTCACAATCTGAGCCATAAGGTTGGTTTGGTCCGGTTCTTGGGGTCCGAGGGGCTCCAGTAATCTTGAGGCCTTGCATGTTTATCTTATCCTTTGTAAACAGTCCTCCTTATCTTTGAGCCCTTGTTCACAGTCCGAACAATAAGGTTACAGTGATCTGGTTCTTGGAGCCTCAGGGGCTCATCAGGAGGCCTAGGCTCAGCATAGGCCCAGTACATCGCAAATGTAGCACATATTAAACAATGAGTGTTATCTATATATTTATTCTTAATCAGTCACTCTCTAATTTCTAATCCCATGTTTCAGCTGTGTGGTGTTTAGCTGCCGGCCGGGTTAAACCACAACAGAAGCATACTGTCCTGGTTTCAGTTAGGACAGACTTATTTTTCCTCCTAGTGTAATGAACATTAAATACTGTGAGATTTGTTAATCAAACCACTCTACCAGCTACTGGGAGGAAAATTAACTCTTTCCTAGATAAAACCAAGACATATATCCACCCCTTATTCCATACCATTTATGTCATGCTCAGGTTACACCCTTTCCAATAGATTCCATTTGACCACCATTTTCATTTATAATATATATATAGAATGTCCACTGAGTTTGCATAGTCCATGACTGACTTCAGGCTCCATCTGTCTTTCAGGGCAGAAGAGATGGTGTGTGATGTTGGAATATCACACGTTGAAGCCCGTTCTCATTTCACTGCATCACTTTGTTTGTCCAATTCTATTAAAATCCATTCATCAGTATCTGCGTAGTTGTTACTGTGATACCATTAGTAGGACATTGACATATAGGAATCATAGTAGTGATGACATACAGTATTATATAATAACTAACATACTACAGTCCAACTCATGGGCTATTCTCACCCAGTATTAAATCCCCTTGAGGTACA
>NW_023306378.1:0-1109 GCF_011077185.1 Oxyura jamaicensis
CTGGTGGAGGATGTGATTGTTGGGAGCTGTCTTGGGCAGAGTGACCATGAAATGGTGGAGTTCTCTATTCTTGTCAAGGCCAGAAAGGGGACCAGTAAAACCACTGTATTGGACTTTCAGAGGGCTGACGTTGTGCTGCTGAGGACACTGGTTGGTAGAGTCCCTTGGGAGGCGGTTCTGAAGGGCAGAGGAGTCCAGGAAGGCTGGGCGCTCTTCAAGAGGGAAATCTTAATGGCGCAGGAACGGTCTGTCCCCACGTGCCCAAAGACGAGCTGGCGGGAAAGAAGACCAGCCTGGCTCAACAGAGAATTGTGGCTTGAGCTTAGAAGAAAAAAGAGGGTTTATAATCTTTGGAAAAGTGGGCAGGCCACTAGGGAGGACTATAAGGATATCGCGAGGCTGTGCAGGGACAAAATTAGAAAAGCCAAAGCTCATCTGGAGCTCAATCTGGCTACTGCCGTTAAAGATAACAAAAAATGTTTTAATAAATACATCAACACGAAAAGGAGGACTAAGGAGAATCTCCATCCTTTACTGGATGCGGGGGGAAACTTAGTTACAAGAGATGAGGAAAAGGTGGAGGTGCTTAATGCCTTCTTCGCCTCAGTCTTTAGTGGCAATACCTGTTGTTCTCTGGATACCCAGTACCCTGAACTGGTGGAAGGGGATGGGGAGAGAGATGTGGCCCTCACTATCCATGAAGAAATGGTTGGTGACCTGGTACGGTGCACAAGGTACGGTACACACTTGGATGTGCACAAGTTGATGGGGCCGGATGGGATCCACCCAAGGGTACTGAGAGAACTGGCAGAGGTGCTGGCCAAACCACTTACCATCATTTATCAACAGTCCTGGCTATCGGGGGAGGTCCCAGTTGACTGGCGGCTAGCAAATGTGATGCCCATCTACAAGAAGGGCCGGAGGACTGACCCGGGAAACTACAGGCCTGTCAGTTTGACCTCAGTGCCAGGGAAGCTCATGGAGCAGATTATCTTGAGAGTCATCACGCAGCACTTGCAGGGCAAGCAGGCGATCAGGCCCAGTCAGCATGGGTTTATGAAGGGCAGGTCCTGCTTGACGAACCTGATCTCCTTCTATGACAAAGTGAC
>NW_023306379.1:0-1042 GCF_011077185.1 Oxyura jamaicensis
TGCAGTGAGATGCCTGGTGTTCCTTAGCTTCAGCTTGGAGCTCAGTGTTTCCCTTGGACCAACTCCTGACAATCGCAGCTCCTCTCCTCAGCTCTGAAGCTCCATCTGCTCAATGGCATGAGAAAGCTCAACAGCCTTGTGTCCCTGGCCCTTTAGACACCACGCAGCTGCAGATGCTTTCCATCGCCAGATGGGTAAAAAGATGCCTGGGGATTCTGGAGACTAGAAATGCTTTGAGCTGCATGGGAGCCCAGAAGGCACCCTGCTCTCTGGGCTGCTTTCCTGCATCGGGAAATGCAGACATCTCCTCGGGGCCTGGCCTTGTCCTCACAGGCCCACAGCCAGCAGCTGCCCTTCCTTCCCTTCCAGCCCTGACCGGGAGGGTGAGAGAAGGCTGCCCTGAGCCGGCCTTGCTCATGCCAGGTGACTGACTGGCCCTGCAAGGAATCGCACTTCTTCCATTGCCATCTGCTGGCACAAGGACCTGGGCATGGACATTTGGCAGTTCTACCACACTACTCTTGAGCTAAAGCTCCAGCACACCCATCATTTCACATGTGTTTGTGCATTTTGGATGCAAATGTTGGATGGGAATGTTTCAAGCTGGAGCACTGCTGCCTGCTTTCCCCCTCCAGGAGCTCACGGGATGCCCTGTGCCTAGGGGTGACCAACTGCTTGAAACAGGAGCCAGGCACCTCCCTCTCTGCCGTCTTACCTGAGTTGGAAGCAATGACTTCCCTTTGCTCTTGTGCAAGAAGCTGCCAAATTCAGGCTCAGTGACAGCAATTCCCAATGACTTGAGACTAACAAGACGTTGAAAGCTAAGTTTAAGATTTACCTGGAGGAATGGCTGGAAACTGCATCGCTAACAGGATCAAAAATCTTGTCTACAGTAAACAAAAGATTACTCCTGATGCTGGAAGATCAGCATCTGCTGGGAGATGAGCACTGGCTGGAAAAAAAAAAAACAAAAAAAAAAAACAAAACTTTGTTAAAGGACTGTGCCTCATCCAGGAATGGGAAACTGAACTGCAGATCTACA
>NW_023306380.1:0-4233 GCF_011077185.1 Oxyura jamaicensis
ACCTTTTAAAATGCAGACAACTAGACTCCTTAGGACAATTAGGTGAAAATCACGGTGTCAAGTCAAGTCAGATAAGTGAAGAAACATTACCACTTCAAGCAGTAAAAATGTCAAAAGAAATTTGAAATTTAACAGGCCGGCAACTGAAGGCCATGCATTGTTTGTGAAGTATCAGATAGATTGTGAACCTGGATTACTCACTCACTCAGTGGGGAAACAGGGGAGGGTCTTGTCATCAAAAAAGTATATAAACTGTGTTTTGGAACTTGTAGATGCGCTCTCTCCTGCTTGTGGGGCGCCCGCCATTGCAATCGCGAATAAATTACTACTTCACTGAGATCCTCGCCTGAGCCTAAGTTATTGGCTACGGAGTGTTTCTCACAAACCGTGGCGGGACCCTTATTATTGTTAATAATAGCATTAACTTTTGGACCATGTATTCTTAATAAACTAATAGCTATTGTAAAGAATCGTTTAGAGGCAGCGCATTTAATGCTCCTCCGTGCTAGGTATGATCCCGTAAATACAGATGAAGACATCGCAGAAACGCTGGTTCTTAGCAGCCAGGCATTGCAAAGATTCAATGAACAAAATTATTAACCAAAAGAAAAAGGAGGGATTGTGATATGCAACAGAGGTTTGTTCATTGTTTCTTTTATTAAGCGAGAAAGAAGTTCTGTTTGAAGAGTGGAGGAGGGGGGAGTAAGCGGTCTTCTGTGGTGATAAAAACTGTGAAGCGCCTGGCTAGGTATTTATGACCTTCTTTTATGTAAAGAATTTGTTTGAAGTCGACAAGAAAGGGGGAGCTCCTTCCTCCCTTTCCCTCCCTTTCTCTCCCGTCGCTGTTGCAAGGCTCATGTAAATCACTCCTTGATAAGCTGTTAAATTAGTTTGGCAATGTCCTGTCTCCCTGCCTCTTGCTGGGTCGACATGACCAGATAAGGAAAAAGAAGTTGAGTCACAATGCAGAGGAAGACTACGGCCTTCATCTCCACGACCACCAGAGAGACTGACACGACCCCCTAGCAACAGTGTGCGCAGTCGCAGAACATACCTGGATATGCCACGTGTTCACCAGACTATAAAAGGGGACTCTGGAGGGGGGTGTGTGGGGGCCGGTGGCAGAGCAGAGACTCCCCGGCCGCCCAGTGCTGTTTTGCTTGCTGGCTGCTTACTCAATAAACTCATTCGTATGATTGAAATGATGCTCTCTGAAATTAATTGAGAGGCAACTTATAACATTAGCTACTGGTTTTAGAGCTCTTGACTGTGAATTTGTAACATTATGCAGTAAAGTGAGAGAGTTGGAAAAGGAGCTCAGGACTTTACAAGATGCAAAGGTGATTGTGCAAGAAGTAAGTACTGCTCAAGCAGAGCTGTGCTATGAGCAGCAGTGCACTGTAGAACAGCTGGTGTTGCATATTGCTAGCAAACAAAGGCGCATATATGGGAAAAGTGGGGTTTTGCCTTCCCAAGTTCATGCTCTTACTATGTAACCTTCATGGGATCCCAGGAAATGGGATGGAAATATCTGGAGTAAGTCTTCAGACTCTGAAATTGAATTTGAGCCAGACTTAGAAGGTAGGGAGGTGGTAGAAGCACAACCCCTCATACAAATGAAGGGGCAGCAGGAGCTGGCAGATGAAGGGGTACAGATCACACACGCTTATACTCCAAAAGAGTTAAGGGAATTTTTAGAAATGTGTTAGCAAAGCAGTGGGGAAGGTGTATTGGCATGGGTTTTGTGAGCTTGGGATAGTGGTGCTGCATCTATCCGTTTATTAATGGATGAAAAAGATCTATTAAGCCCTATAGCTAGTGATGATCAGATACAGAGGATATGGTCAATTACAAAATATCAGAGATCCCGATGGGCAGGTTATTATTGAACATAAGCTATATCAATGGTTGTGTGCAGCAATTTTAACAGCATATGCAGATCCTGTTGAATTAGCATTGTCCCTCAGAAATTGATATACAATGGAAGAAGTTATTAATTTAGTGCGGCAGATGGGGATGGCTCATGCGTTAAATTACAGATCCAATCCAGATAGGGTAGAAGTAACAAGAAGTATCAAAATGCAGATTTTGAGAGGGATGCCTGCTTCACTGAAACCTTTGATTATACCCACAGTCATGAGTGCTACTGGTAATGTAGGCACCCTAGCAAATACCTAGAGGGAAATTTGGGATCTAACTTCGGGAGGATCTGTGCAGGTGGTGAATAAAGGAAAGCCAGCAAAACCAAAAGGAGTTGCATCATGGGTAACAAGGAAACAGATGTGGAATGATCTTGTGCAAGCTGGTATCCCACAGTCAGAAATAGATGGGATCACAACATGTTTCACCAATGGCAAAAGTTAGCACCCATGTGGAGAAAGAAAAAAAAAATCCCCCTCCACCCTGCCTGCAACCTCAAGGCAAGGCCCTACGTGGCAAATGCCAAAACAGCAGAAATGAAGTCTTGGCATGTCCCCCGAAACTGCTGCCACGGTAGCCTGTTATGGTGAGGGGGACCGACACCCCTATGTTCCTTTATAAAGTGGCAGTCTGGAGGGATTTTACATGTGTTAGCTCTGGTGGATACTGGAGCTGAAGTTACTGTATTACATAGTAATATTAATGATAAAGAAGTCATATCACAGATCTGTGGCTTGGGGGGAAATCCCACCCCTGTCCTCTGAGCTAAGGTTACTTTAACAATAGGAAATATCATCCCGTTTACCACCATGATGTTAGTTGACCCAACTAAACAATATATTTTGGGTATTGATGTGTTGGAAGGACAGACAGCTGAAACATTAAATGGTCAGTTCTACTTCAGGACTTCGTAAGCGGGATTTGCTATTTATTCTATAACCATTGTGTGTGGATTCCCGAAGTGGGATCCTGTTGTGTTGCCCACACCTGCCAAGGTGGTGACTGTAAAACAGTACTGTATTTAAGGGGAGTAGAAGGAAACTACTCAAACCATTCAGGCACTTCAATAAGTGGGAATCCTTAAAGTAACCGTGACTGAATAATCTTATTTGGCCTGTTCAAAAATTAGATGGCACTTGGAGAATGGCTGTAGATTATAGAGAACTGAATAAAGTCACCCCACCTCCCCACTGGCAGTTACCGTACCAGACGTAGTTATTCTCATAGAAAAAAAATAGCAAAAACTTACAACAATGGAAAGTGGTGATAGATCTTGATAATGTGTTCTTTTCAATAGCCATTGCTTCAGAAAGCAGAGACAAGTTTGTCTTTACATGGCAACAAAAGCAATATATTTTTCAAATATTGCCTCAGGAATATAAACACAGTCCCTCCATTTGCTATGGCAAGTAATATGGCTTGCACTTTTTCAGATCAAACTTAAATTCAATGTTGGGTTTGTGACACAAATAACATAATTCCAATGCTATCTCCCAAAGATAAGGCACAGTTATTTGACAAAGATAACTGAAATACAAGAACTCAAGAATCTGATATTAACAGAGGATGTAGAATAAGGGGGAAAGTTGGAGTACAGAACCATACTGCATTCTCAAGGGTTATTATATGAGTCTTCCTGTGTAGAAACATAGAATCATAGAATATCCCGAGTTGGAAGGGACACATAAGGATCATCAAGTCCAACTCCTTGCACTGCACAAGTCTACCCAAAAGTTTAGACCATGTGACTAAGTGCACAGTCCAATCTAAAAAAAATCGAACACAGGAAGTTCTGCACTGACATGCGAAAGAACTTCTTTACAGTGAGGGTGATGGAGCACTGGAAGAGGCTGCCTAGAGAGGTTGTGGAGTCTCCTTCTCTGGAGATATTCAAGGCCTGTCTGGACGCCTACCTGGGCAGCCTGCTCTGAGGAACCTCCTTTGCAGGGGGGTTGGACCCGATGATCTTTCGAGGTCCTTTCCACCCCTACAGTTCTGTGATTCTGTGATCTCTTCTTAAATTCAGACAGGCTTGGTGCAGTGACTACTTCACTGGGGAGCCTGTTCCAGTGTACATGTACTGGGTCTGGCTGGGATGTTAACTTTCCCTGCAGCAGCCCATACAGTGCTGTGCTCTGCACTTGTAGCTAGAACAGCAGTGGTATCACACTGGTGTTGTGTCTGCTGCTGAGCAGTATTGGCACAGCAACAGGACTCTCTCTAACCCTCCTAGGGGGTGGGCAAAAAAGTGAGAAAGAAACATCACCAGGGCAGCTGACCTAAACCAACCAAAGGGATATTCCATACCATATG
>NW_023306381.1:0-3271 GCF_011077185.1 Oxyura jamaicensis
CACCTTTGGGACAGGGGGAGATATATTTTTCCTACTTGTTCACTCTCCCTTTCTCCTTCACAACCCTCTTATCCTCCGAGCTAGTACGATAGCTCTCCAAGATGTTGAATATCCTTGGGATACTCAGACCAGCATGTTGTTATTGTTATGTCTCCTGAATGCGCTTCAGATTTTGTTTAAGGTTAAACAACTACTTAGGAATCTCATCCAGAGATCTGTCCTGAGGCAGGATAGTTGTGAGTGGCAGGGAGTGTGGGAGGATATGGGCAGGTTTCTAGAGCAGTGGGCACCTCCAGTGTTTTGGAAATTCACCCCTGAACAACTGCAAAATCCTAAAAAACTGGTAGAATGCTTGAAAAAGGGGTGTCAACGCCCTGGCAATTCCAAAGAGACACAAATCACTGCAGTGTTCTGGGGTCTGACCTATGCCTATCGAGCTGCATTCGATGCCAGTATAAACCTAGTAACAGACCCTGTGGCCACTCCGAGTCCTGTGACGGACCTAACGGCCACTCCAACCCCTGCAACCACTCCAACCACTATGATGTACCCTATTGCCTCTCCAGCTCCTGCGGCCTCTCCAGCTCCTGCGGCCTCTCCAGCTCCTGCGGCTGCTCTAGCCCCTGTGACCGCGCCAGCCCCTAAGGCTGCTCCAGCCCCTGCGGCCACTCCAACTCCCATGGCCTCTCCAGCTCATGTGGCCTCTCCAGCTCCTATGGCCTCTCCAGCTCCTCTGGCCACTCCAGCTCCTGCGGCCACTCCAACCCCTGTGACAGGCCCAGCAGTCGTTCCAGCTCCTGTGACGGGCCCAGCAGTCGTTCCAATCCCTGTGACGGGCCGAGTGGTTGTTTCAACCCCTGTGGCAGGCCCTGTGGCTGGGTCAGAGAAATGAGCTGTAGCAGTGCAAGTTGCCCCTGTAGACAAGGTGAAAAAATGGTTTACAAAGTGAGATCGCTTAGGATGCAGAGAAACTCCTGCTAAGACTAAGTATAGAGAAGACGAAGCCAGGCCATCAGAGGAACAGGAGGATGAAGATGAAGATCTCGAAAAAGCATCAGTAACTACCCGAAACCTATACCAGCGTGAGCTACGAGATGTGCGAAAAGATTTTGGTCGCTACATAGGTAAGCAGCTTGTCATCTGGCTGCTCCAGTTGGTGCTGGAACACCAGAGCCAATTGCCTGGAATTAGAAGGCAGGGAAGCCAGGCAACTGGGATGCCTTGATAGAGATGCAGGCATTGAGAAAGCAATTGGAGATGGAGCACCACCTTAAAGCCTCTGGAGGCGTCTCCTGTCAGCTGTGAGGGAAAGGTATCCCTTCAAAGAAGAACTTGTATGTCTACCAGGCAAGTGGACCACCATGGAGAAGGGAATCCAGTACCTGAGGGAATTAGCCGTACGGGAGGTGATTTATAGGGACTTAGACAACAGACAAATATCCACAGATCCAAATGAAGTCAAGTGTACGTGACCCATGTGGCGGAAGTTTGTAAGGATTGCACCATCATCATATGCCAGCTCATTGGCAATAATGGCCTGGAAAGACCATTAGGAACCCACAGTGGTTAAACAACACTGGCAGTACGAAGAAAGTCTTTCTTCTTCCTTACAGGCCTGCGTCTCGAATGTGGAGAAACTTTCTGAAGACGTCCACCAACATAAAGAGAGTTTATTTTCCTCCCCTCCTGTAAAAACCAGTGTCTCAGCTATCGGGGTAAGCGCTCATCCGCGCAAGGAAGACGATATGGTGGGTACACACCCCGTGCCACCCTGTGGTTTTACCTACATGACCATGGAGAGGACATGAAAAAATGGGATGGAAAATCTACCTCGACCCTAGAGGCACGGGTATGTGAGTTGCAAAGAGAAATAATTGTGCCAAAGGGGTTCTCTGAGAAGCTTGCTGCTCCAAATTCCAGCAGGCAGTCCTACATACACAGAAATGAAGATTTTGACCAGGACTAGAGGGGCTCTGCCTCCAGCCAGGGGGAGGATAGGGACAATCGAGTTTATTGGACTGTGTGGATTCGATGGCCTGTGTGATAAATGATTGAGTCCCAAATAGGATTCCAATTAAAGTTTGTAATTTATTAAGCGAATAGAGGCAAGCAAACAGCGCTGGGTACACCGGGAGTCTCTGCTCCACCAAGACACACACCTGTTACATCAGGTGGCTGATTTTTATGCTCCTAGACTAATACATATTCATCACTATTCCTAGAAAAGGCAGGGTTATTATAATTAGTTCCTGGAATCCAAACCCTCTCTGGACGCATGCGTATCAGTCTCTGGTGGTCTTCCTGGGGGTCTCTTGTGCTGAAGGCTCGTAGTCTTCCTCCCAGGCTTTGTCCTTCGGTTGTCCTTCAACTCCCCCTTTCTCCTTATTTGGTGGATTTCTGCGGGATATCACAGGCTTGGGCAGCATCCCATGCAGAAGTCAGAAGTTTCCTAAAAACTCCTTGGTCCTCTTATCTCCCAGACTAGAGTCTCAATGTTCGCCCTTCAAACCCTCTATTTACACAAATTGCTGGACCCTTCCTTTGCATGATACAAGAACTATGTACAATAATCAATCTGTTTTTCTTAAATGGATGGTTATATTTCATCATGCGACCCTAGCATTGTTCCATACTGACACTAATCAAATTAACACATTCCACAGCCTGGCACATCAGACGCACAGAAATATGAGTCTTTAGTAGAATCCAGTGCAGAGTGTACTGTAATGCCATCAAGCTATAAAGGGCCAGAACCTATCTGTATTTATGGGGTGACGGGGGGATCCCAGAAGCTGACTGTGTTGGAGGATGAAATGAGTCTAACGGGGAATGAGTGGCAAAAGAACCCGATTGTGACTGGACGGGATGCTTCGTGCATCCTTGGCATAGATTACTTCAGGAGAGGATATTTCAAGGGCCCAAAAGGGTAACACTGGGCTTTCGGCATAGCTGCCTTAGAGACAGAGGACATTAAACAGTTGTCTACCTTGCCCGGTCTCTCGGAGGACCTTTCTGTTGTGGGAAACAGGACCAGATGTAAAAAATCTGCTCTCCCCTGCTGCGTGGCGAATGGCCCCACCTGGAGCCTCTGGCAGAAAGAACCTGGGGAAACTCAAGGTCGACCCCTAGAGTTTTGGAGTCGGGGATACAGAGGATCTGAGGCCCGCTACACTCTAACCGAAAAGGAGATATTGGCAGCATATGAAGGAGTTTGATCTGCTTCGGAAGCGGTCGGTACTGAAGCACAGCTCCTCCTGGCACCCCGACTGCC
>NW_023306382.1:0-1300 GCF_011077185.1 Oxyura jamaicensis
AGGCGCCGAAAATCTGCTCTTCGCCCCGAGCGCCGAAACCCCAGCGGCTCTGGAGGACGCCTCCTCGGCCCCGAGGAGCTCCCTGCCAACGTCCCCGCCTCGCTCGCAGACCGATTGCCCCGAGGCCGCTGGCTCCGGCTTGCACCACACCAAGTGCCGAGCCTGCTGGCAGCCCGGCGGAGGCCACGAGCCCTGCGGCTCCGTTTTCGGCGCCACGGCTTTCTCGCAAGGAGCCGGGGAGCTTTCGGCCACCTCGCCCCTCCGACGCACGGTCCTGGGTTTACCCAGGGGGCCGGGGTAGGACGAGCTGACGACGCGGTGAGAGGAACCGAAGGAGACGGAGAGAGAGGGCTTTCGCTCTTCTTTTTGACCCGGGTAGGGAGCGGCGGACGATTTCTGCCCGTTTTTATCCTCGCCCGGAGTCACCAGCTCCGTTTGCAGCCCGGGAGCTTGGCAGTAAGGACCTACAAAAGCTCCGGGGTCCAAACCTCCGGGGCCAAAACGTCCGGGGTCCAAATCTTCGGGGCCAAAACCTCCAGGGTCCAAACCTCCAGGGCCAAAACTTCCAGGGTCCAAACCTTCGGGGTCCAAACCTCCAGGGCCAAAACCTCCGGGGTCCAAACCTCCGGGGCCCAAATCTTCGGGGCCCAAACCTCCAGGGCCAAAACCTCTGGGGCCAAAACCTCCAGGGCCAAAACCTCCGGGGCCAAAACCTCCGGGGTCCAAATCTTCGGGGCCCAAATCTTTGGGGCCAAAACCTCCGGGGTCCAAACCTCCGGGGCCCAAACCTCCGGGGCCCAAATCTTCGGGGCCAAAACCTCCGGGGTCCAAACCTCCGGGGCCCAAACCTCCGGGGCCCAAATCTTCGGGGCCAAAACCTCCGGGGTCCAAACCTCCGGGGCCCAAACCTCCGGGGCCCAAACCTCCGGGGTCCAAACCCTCGGGGTCCAAACCTCTGGGGCCCAAATCTTCGGGGCCAAAACCTCCGGGGCCCAAACCTTCGGGGTCCAAACCTCCGGGGCCAAAACCTTTGGGGCCAAACCCCCCGGGCCCTAAAACCCCGGTCCTCTGCGTCACCTGGATCCCCACCACAATGTTCCCGTCCCTAGTCAAGTCCACGTGTCTCTCCGGAGCCTCCCGGTTCTCCTCGGTACCCCCGAAAGCCCTCGAGGCGCCGTTGGCCGGCGGCTGGTTGACGAGGGAATATTTCTTCCTCCAGGGTCGGCCCTGCTGGAAATCCCGGGGGGGGTAACCCCCAGGAAACGGCCCCCTCCTGCCCGCCGGGGGCTGCCTGGGGTTG
>NW_023306383.1:0-1240 GCF_011077185.1 Oxyura jamaicensis
ATTGTGATAAATGACTGAGTCCCAAATAGGATTCTAATTAAAGTTTGTAATTTATTAAGCCAATAGAGGCAAGCAAACGGTGCTGGGTGCGCCGGGAGTCTCTGCTCCACCAAGACGCCCACCTGTTACATCAGGTGGCTGGTTTTTATGCTCCTAGACTAATACATAGTCATCACTATTCCTAGAAAAGGCAGGGTTATTATAATTAGTTCCTGGAATCCAAATCCTCTCTGGATGCATGCGTATCAGTCTCTGGTGGTCTCTCTGGGGGTCTCTTGTGCTGAAGGCTCGTAGTCTTCCTCCCAGGCTTTGTCCTTCGGTTGTCCTTCAACTCCCCCTTTCTCCTTATTTGGTGGATCTCTTTGCCAGATGTCAGAGGCTTGGGCAGCATCCCATGCAAAAGTCAGCAGATTCATAAAAAAAACTCCTTGGTCCTCTTATCTCCCAGACTCGAGTCTCAATGTTCATCCTTCAACCCCTGTATTTACACAAATTGCTGGACCCTTCCTTTGCATGATAGAACTATGTACACTAATCACTCTGTTTTTCTTAAATAGAAGGTTATATTTCATCATGCGGCCCTAGCATTGTTCCATATTGACACGAATCAAATTAACACATTTCGCACAGAGCACCATACCAGCTACTAGGAGGAAAATTAACTTTTTCCTAACTGAAACCAGGACATCTTCCCAGGCCACATATCCCTGCTTCCACTGCCTGTGCATTTGCTTCTTGCACCTCAGTTTGACCAGCAGTTCCTTGCTCATCCATCCTGGTTGTCTGCCCTCCCTGCCTGCTTTTTTATGCAGGGGGATGGAGAGTTCTTGCACTCTCAGGAAAATATCCTTTAAGTGTTGCGAGCTCTGCTCAGCTCCTTTGTCCCTCAGGACGGTGCTCCAGGGGATCTCATCTACTAGGTGTTTAAATAGCTTGAAGTTAAAAGCTATTTATTATTAAAATTAAAAGTTATTTAGTTATTAAAGCTATTAAATAGCTTTAATATCTGAGAGGAATGTTTCAACTGCCTGGAATATGCAACCCCAAATAAACATTACTTATGAAGGGAAAGAACGACATGACTCCAGGCTGGTGTGTAGCTGAAGCCCTTTATTGTCTAACCCATCTACTTATATAGGCTTAGCGTATCTACATGCTTTTATCACACAACTTGGCAAAGTTTGCTCGTTAGCCGTTATTATTGTTCACAAGGCGATCGCACAGCAGCCCTATCTCCTTT
>NW_023306384.1:0-1197 GCF_011077185.1 Oxyura jamaicensis
GACCCAAACTGGCCAAAGGGGTATTCCATACCATCTGACGTCATGCTGAACAATATATAGGGGTGGCTAGCCGGGCTGGGGGAGCCGGCTGCTCGGGGTTGGACTGGGCATCGGTCAGCGGGTGGTGAGCAATTGCATTGTGCATCACTTTTTTGTACATATTATTATTATTATTATCATTATTATTTTCTATCTTAATAAACTGTCTTTATCTCAACTCACAGGCTTCACTTTTTTCCGTTTCTCTCCCCCATCCCAGAGAGGGAGGGGGAGGGTGAGCGAACGGCTGTGTGGTGTTTAGCTGCCAGCCAGGTTAAACCACAACACTGGTGCATGATAAGGGATGTGATACTCCCACTCAATATCATGTTCTTTGGCCCAAGTGTCTTTAAGGTTGTTTTGGAAATGAGTCCCATTGACTCAATGAGTCCCATGAGACTCAATTCTTTCTGGGATGCTGTGTCGCCATAGGACTTGCTTTTCAAGGCCCAGGATAGTGTTTCGGGCAGTGGCATGGGGCACAGGATATGTTTCCAGCCATCCAGTGGTTGCTTCCACCATTGTAAGTACGTGGCGCTTGCTGTTGCGAGTTTGAGGGAGTGTGATGTAATCAGTCTGCCAGGCCTCTCTGTATTTGTATTTATATAAATATATTTATATTTTATATAGCCATCGTCCTCCGTACCAAAGAGGCTTTGACCATTTGGCTTGCTTGATTGCAGCACATGTTTCACAATCATGAATAACCTGTGCTATAGTGTCCATGGTCAGGTCCACCCCTCGATCACGAGCCCATCTGTATGTTTCATCCCTGCCTTGATGGCCCGAGGTGTCATGGGCCCATCGAGCTATAAATAATTCACCTTTATGTTGCCAGTCCAGGCCCACCTGAGCCACTTCAATCTTAGCAGCCTGATCCACCTGCCGGTTGTTTCGATGTTCTTCAGTGTCACAGTTTCTGGGGATGTGAGCATCTACACTGCATACCATTACAACCAGATTCTCCACCCGGGCAGTAATATCTTGCCACAGTGCAGCAGCCCAGATGGGTTTGCCTCTTTTCTCGTTCAGCAATATCTAAAGCCAGATGGATGGATTTCACTTCTGCAAACTGACTCGATTCACCTTCTCCCTCAGCAGCTTCTGCAACTGTAGGACTCCATACAGCAGCTTTCCATCTCCGATGCTTTCCCACAA
>NW_023306385.1:0-1243 GCF_011077185.1 Oxyura jamaicensis
AACGAAAAGAGAATACTTTGGAGAAGCTTTCTGAAGAGGTCCAGAAATTTAAAGAGAGTTTATTTTCCTCCCCTCCTGTACAAAGCAGTGTCTCTGCTTTTGGAGGTAAGTGCTCATCCGTGCAAGGAAGACGATATGGTGGGTACACACCTCGTGCCACCCTGTGGTTTTACCTACGTGACCATGGAGAGGACATGAGAAAATGGGATGGAAAATCCACCGCGACCATAGACGGGTACGTGAGTTGCAAAAGAAAACAACCGGGAAAAAGGGGTTCTCTGAAAAGTTTGCTGCTCCAACTTCCAGCAGGCAGTCCTTTAAACACAGGAATGAAGATTCTGACCAGGACTAGAGGGGCCCTGCCTCCATCCAGGGGGAGGAAAGGGACAATTGAGTTTATTGGACTGTGTGGATTCGATGGCCTGGCACATCAGACGCACAGAAGTATAAGGCTTTAGTAGACACCGGTGCACAATGTACTCTAATGCCATCAAGCTATAAAGGGCCAGAACCTATCAGTATTTATGGAGTGACAGGGGGATCCCAGCAGTTCACCTTTTAATAGCCCCATAGGGCCAGTGCGAAAGTCTAATGGTGAGTGGAGGTTAACAGTAGACTATCGTGGCCTGAACAAAGTCACACCACCACTGAGCGCTGCAGTGCCGGACATGCTAGAACTCCAGTACGAACTGGAATCAAAGGCAGCCAAGTGGTACGCCACAATTGATATCGCTAATGCATTTTTCTCCATCCCTCTAGCAGCAGAGTGCAGTTTGCTTTCACTTGGAGGAGAATCCAATATACTTGGAATCAGCTGCCCCAGGGGTGGAAACACAACCCTACAATTTGCCATGGACTGATCCAGTCTGCGCTGGAGCGGGGGGGTAACTCCCGAATACCTTCAGTACATCGATGACATCATTGTGTGGGGTGACACAGCAGAGGAGGTTTTTGAGAAAGGGAAGATAATAATCCAAATCCTTCTGAAGGCCGGTTTTGCCATTAAACAAAATAAAGTCAAAGGACCTGCACGAGAGGTCCAGTTTTTAGGACTAAAATGCCAAGATGGACGTCATCAAATCCCAATGGATGTGATCAACAAAATAACAGCTATGTCTCCACCAACTAGCAAAAAAGAAACACAAACTTTCCTAGGTGTCATGGGGTTTTGGAGAATGCACATTCCAAATTACAGTCTGATTGTAAACCCGCTCTACCAAGTAACCCGTAAGAAGAATGATTT
>NW_023306386.1:0-2430 GCF_011077185.1 Oxyura jamaicensis
GAGCCCTGGCTGCACACAGGTGCAGAAGGGGTTCTCCTATTGCCAACCAAGGAACATGCAGCAATTATTTATTTATTTATGTATTTAGTAAAAAAAAGCAAACTCTTCATCCTGTATGCCTCCTGTGAGGTTTACCTTCCCACAAGAATGACTGTACAAGAATTATTTTCTACTGATAGACAGGAAATTAAAAAGAATAGCATAAGCCTTGATCCATAACCTATGAATTCAATGGTCATGATGAGGTTCTTGAGAAGGACCAAAATAGACAGACTGCTGAGAGATGGGCAAGCTGGGCTGCTTCTACCTGAAGCTGGGCTGCTCCCTGGAATATGGGGGAGCACAGCATGATAGACAAAGCGATGACATAGCAAGGACAGGTGAACACCAGGATTTCTTCTCCTGCAATGAACATACATCCTGAAAATTCACAGTTCTTCATGCTAGAAAATACACGGTGTGACATTTTATGGAAGGGATTGAATCCTTTGAAGTGATGAGCAGTTGCTCTATTCGTTAAGTGCTAATGAAATTCCTGGGTATTGAGGCAGAGCTTTGCTGTCTGACCATAAGCAGTCAGGGGAAGCCACCGGAGACCCCGTTGTGATTGAGGTACTTCCATGGTCTGGCATCTCTCCAAAGGTCCCTGCAGGAGACCAGAACCCTTTGGGGGATTCAAGAGGAGACAGATGGAGTTCCCAAGGCACCTCCACTGCCAGCAGTGGTCTTTATCCTTGCAACTACAGTGCAGCCCAGCACACAAACCCCTTCAAGGACTCACCCCTTCTTCAGTGAATTCCTGAGACTGACCCAAAGTGGAAATGGCCCTTGGGAACCCAAGATACTCTCCTTTGTTCCTAGGAGACAGCTGAACATCCATTGACCGTCCTGGGTCATCTGCAGCAAATTCAGGCTGCAAGACTCAAGAACAGGAAACTTCAAAGAGCTGGGACACAACCATCAACTTGCCCCCCTTGGGGAATCCATCCCCTTCCAACTCTGGGTATGAAGGTGAAAAATGTGAGATGAGCCATCAGATCAATGCACAGAGGAAGGGAAAATTATTTGAATTGTGCTGTCATGGCAGGAGGCAAAAGGCTTTGTGTTGGGCCTCAGACTAATCAAGGAGACCTAATCCAGTTCCTCCCTGAGATAAAGCAAACACTCGAAGCAGAGTGAAGGCCATTGAGATGTGACCTGAAATGAAGAAGGATCTAGACCTTTGGTGAAGGAACGTTTAGTGCCATCCAAAAAGCAAACAAGCACTCCAGCACCTAAGGGTAACGTGTCCCAGCCATGGCTCTGTCATGCCATGGGTCAGGGGAGAGGGCACTGACAGCCAAGGGACACATTTGGGTGTGGAAGGTGGGGCCCAGCAGAGACAAGGAGTCAGTGCAGTGGGGTGGGGGAGGCCAGAGAAGCAGCCCAAGCACTGGTGCTGCTTGTGAGGACACGTTTGTGCCAGCAGCCTGAGAATACGTCCTTATTAAGGAAATATTATCAATTAAACAAGTCAACTGAAGGGAAAGAAGGGAAAAGGGAAGAGGGAGGGGGAAAGGTGATAACAAAACAAAACTAGTAAAGGCTATGTGGGAGTGCAGAGGAAAGAAATTACTCTCTACTTCCCACCAATGAGTGATGCTTGACCACAACCTTGAAGAAGGGCCTCAACGCATGTAGCCAGTGTTGGGCAGGAGGAGAGACGTTTTTGCAATGAGAGCCCACCCCTCCCCTCTTCTTCCTTTTTCCACCTTTTATTGCTGAGCGCGAAATCATATGGTACGGAATATCCCTTTGGTTGGTTTAGGTCAGCTGCCCTGGTGATGTTTCTATCTTTTTTTGCCCACCCCCTAGGAGGGTTAGAGAGAGTTCTGATGCTGTGCCAGCACTTCTCTGCAGCAGACAGAACACTGGTGTGATCCTGGTGGTCAAATATTAGAGCAGTGGATTCCTGTCAGGGTGTGGAGTGGCATTTAAATTTAGGTATGAAAGTTGCTGCTTAAACTAGGGTAATGGTCTCACATGACTGCTTTAAGTAAGCTTTATGGCGGGATCAACATTACCTGAACATTCTTACCTCTCCAAAATCCTTAGCTTCAGCTGACCAAGCTCCTCTTCCATCCCCCTTATCTCACATCTCTCCTGGCCTGACTTCCCCATATCAGTCATCTTCTTAGGGGCAGCTTTCTGATGTCTTTCGTGAACTCAGAGTAGCTGTCTCACCTCTGTTGGCTCCTCTGTTCCTGAGAAAGAAGCAGCTCCTAAGCCAGTAGGGAGGTGGACACAAAGGTCTGTAGGAGCACCCTTCACAATGTGCCCAGTGACTCTGCCACACCACAAAAGTGTGCTTCCTACCTTCAGTTTTGGTTCCAGAATGGACCTGTGGACACAGGGTAAGATTTCCAGGCCCTCATGCAGGCTGTATGTTCC
>NW_023306387.1:0-1001 GCF_011077185.1 Oxyura jamaicensis
ATGCAAAGGAACGGTCCAGCAATTTGTGTAAATAGAGGGTTTGAAGGGCGAACACTGAGACTCTAGTCTGGGAGATAAGAGGACCAAGGAGTTTTTTAGGAAACTGCATGGGAAGCTGCGCAAGCGTCTGATAGAGATCCACCAAACAAGGAGAAATGGGGAGTTGAAGGACGACCGAAGGACAAAGCGTGGGAGGAAGACTATGAGCCTTCAGCACAAGAGACCCCCAGAAAGACCACCAGAGACTGATACACATGCATCCGGAGAGGGTTTGGATTCCGGGAACTAATTACAATAACCCTGCCTTTTCTAGGAATAGTGATGAATATGTATTAGTCTAGGAGCATAAAAATCAGACACCTGATGTTACAGGGTGCGTCCTGGTAGAGCAGAGACTCCCAGTGCACCCAGCGCTGTTTGCTTGCCTCTATTCGCTTAATAAATCACAAAAATCCTATTTGGGACTCAACCATTTATCACAACTGGGGGCTCGTCCGGGATGGTCTTGGTTCCTGAATTCTGACTGGATCTAGGAGGGGCGCCCCACCATTTGGTGGCTCCTGTTTGAGTCAGGTCGGGACTAACACCATTCTGAACCTGAATAAAGGCAAGCAAAGAATTTGATTTTTTTATGAGCTCCCTTGCCGGCTGCAGCATTGTATTTTACCCGTAATTCTGGGCGTGAAGATCCGAACGAAGACGACAGAGTCGTGAGTATTTGAAGTGTATACCGTTTGGTTGGGTGGGATTCGGTTGCCTGTGTGTGTAAGAGTGTGACTGAGACGGAACCTGGTTCCGAAGTGAGTGTGGAGGTCTTCTAACCGCGGTTCCAATCTCCAGCAAGGGACTTGGCCGGTGAAGGACCGAAGTGATTCCTATAGGATTTGTGGGTGGGTGATAGTTTATGAACCCCCTGCAAGACACTCTTACTAGGTAACCAAGGGCTGTAGGAATTGCCACAGTAAAATTCCTAGATGGGTCAGACAAAATTGAAGACCCGG
>NW_023306388.1:0-1484 GCF_011077185.1 Oxyura jamaicensis
CCGTGGGGTCCCAGTGGGGTCCTCGTGGGGTCTCCGTGGGCTACCCGTGGGGTCCCCGTGGGGTCCCCGTGGGGTCTCTGTGGGGTCCCCGTGGGGTCTCCGTGGGGTCTCTGTGGGGTCTCTGTGGGATCTCAATGGGGTTTCCGTGGGCTACCCTTGGGGTCCCCGTGGGGTCTCTGCGGGGTCTCCATGGGGTTTCCGTGGGGTTCCCGTGGGGTCTCCGTGGGGTCTCCGTGTGGTCCCCGTGGGGTCTCTGTGGGGTCTCTGTGGGGTCTCCGTGGGGTCCCCGTGGGGTCTCCCTGGGGTCTCCTTTGGGGTCCCCGTGGGGTCTCTGTGTGGTCCCCGAGGGGTCTCTGTGGGGTCTCCGAGGGTTCCCTGTGGGGTCCCTGTGGGGTCCCCGTGGGGTCTCCGTGGTGTCTCCATGGGGTTTCCGTGGGGTCTCTGTGGGGTCCCCGAGGGGTCTCTGTGGGGTCTCATTGGGGTCCCCGTGGGGTCCAGGTGGGGTCTCTGTAGGGTCCTCGAGAGGTCTCCGTGGGGTCTCTGTGGGATCTCCGTGGGGTCTCCGTGGGTTCTCCGTGGGGTCCCCGAGGGGTCTCTGTGGGGTCTCTGTGGCGTCTCCGTGGGGTTCCCGTGGGGTCTCCATGGGGTCTCCGTGTGGTCCCCGTGGGGTCCCCGTGGCTCTCTGTGGAATCTCACTGGGGTCTCCGTGGGCTACCCGAGGGGTCCCCGTGGGGTCTCCGTGGGTCTCAGTGGGGTGTCCGAGGGTTCCCTGTGGGGTCCCCGTGGGGTTCCCGTGGGGTCTCCTTTGGGGTCCCCTTGGGGTCTCTGTGGCGTCTCCGTGGGGTCTCCGTGGAGTCCCCGTGGGGTCTCATAGGGGTCTCCGTGGGGTCCCCGTGGTTCTCCGTGGGGTCTCTGTGGGATCTCACTGGAGTCTCCGTGGGCTACCCGAGTGGTCCCCGTGGGGTCTCCGTGGGTCTCAGTGGGGTCCCCGTGGGTTCCCTGTGGGGTCCCCGTGGTGTTCCCGTGGAGTCTCCTTTGGGGTCCCCTTGGGGTCTCTATGGCGTCTCCGTGGGGTCTCCGTGGGGTCCCCGTGGGGTCTCTGCGGGGTCTCCATGGGGTCTCCGTGGGGTCTCCGTGGAGTCCCCGTGGGGTCCCCGTGGGGTTTCCGTGGGGTCCTCGAGGAGTCCCCGTGGGGTCCCCGTGGGGTCTCTGTGGGATCTCAGTGGGGTCCCCGTGGGCTACGCTTGGGGTCCCCGTGGGGTCTCTGCGGGGTCTCCATGGGGTTTCCGTGGGGTCCTCGTGGGGTCCCCGTGGGGTCTCCGTGGGGTCTCTGTGGGGTCTCCGTGGGGTCTCCTTTGGGGTCCCCGTGGGGTCTCTGTGTGGTCCCCGAGGGGTTTCCGTGGGGTCCTCGTGGGGTCCCCGTGGGTTCTCCGTGGGGTCTCTGTGGGGTCCCCGAGGGGTCTCTGTGGGGTCTCTGTGGGGTC
>NW_023306389.1:0-1028 GCF_011077185.1 Oxyura jamaicensis
CTTGAAGGCAAGGAATAGGATAGCAATGAAGCCTGCAAGGCCCTGGGGCAAGGCAGTGTTTAGGCTGCTTCTAGATCCACAGTTTCTTTGCTTATTCCACAGCCTCATCTCCACTTGCTTAGAAGCTGGGAAGACTGCAAGCACTCCTAGAGTTTTTCATCCCCTCTGGGTAAAGGTAGATGATTTTTCCCTGGCTAGCAAAGCAGAAATGACAAAGAGACCCCCCTCTGGGTCTTCCCAATGCTCATCACATCACCCAGACTGCATAAGTAGAGATGCTCCAGTAGAGATGCAGTACCGATGGTGGTAGAGATGCTCTAGCATGGACATGACACACTTGGACAGCCTCTTTGCTCTGACAGCAACTGATGGCTTGGTTCTTCACATCAAGCAGAGCAGTTTCTTTGCCTGCGGAACCTGCAGGCTGACCTCACGTGTGTATCTGTGTTGGACTGAGGGTAAGGTTTGGAACACATGCTCACGCTGTATTCACTTGAACTTGGAGAAGAGAGAGCAGGAAGATAACCTGCAGATCAGTTTCTTAGGTTTCTGTCTGTCTGTCTCTCTGTTGGTCTGTCTGTCCATCTATCTATCTATCTATCTGCATGCATATCTATTTAATTCTTGATTTCCTTATTTAAAGATATCTTTTGTTCACTAACATGAATCCTCTGCCTGTTACTAAGGTATGGGACACAGCTGGACACTATCATAGTGTCTAAATTCTTTTCATCTCGTCCTTGCTAGGGTTACTGTAGTTTAAAAATAACTGTGCATAAAATTACCTGCTTTTACTCTTTAACAATATAAATATATATATATGTCTACTTCTTCTATTCTAAAGTCCTATAAAGAGGAGTGAACTCCAAAGGAAAGAGAACCCAGTTGGATTTCCATTTCTCAATTAACCAGTAAAAAATCCCATCCTACTCTTGTCTAAGAAGATTTCATTGCACAGGAGTTCTTTGCCTAACCCTGCAGTTACCCCCTAGGCACTGCAATTGCTTCCTTGTTCTTCTCCGTCACTT
>NW_023306390.1:0-1641 GCF_011077185.1 Oxyura jamaicensis
TTTGGCCTGGAGCTGTCCTGCCTGGCAATTAGTGATGGTAGCACATCAGTGCAACAATACATTGTCCTGACTCTTTTGGGAAAGACATCTGCTCTGACTCTGGGCTAATACTCAAGCTCTGGGTGAGTACTCAAGGGCAGCTGGCACAGAGTCTTATTATTATTATTTCCAGCAGTAGGTAAACCTTAGGAAGAACTGGTCAAAGGAAACAGCACTTTCTGGAACTGTCAAGTTCTTGTTTGGCATCTCGGTGACTGGTTTGATCTACTTTTCAGATGTGGAGGCAAGGGGACTGCTGTTTTGAAATTATAAAATTAAAAACACAAAGTTTGACAAATGTGGCAGTGCCTGTTTGCAGTCTGTTTATTGCTTTTGCCAGTGGTAGATAACAACACTTATAAGGAATCAGCCAAAGGAAAGAGCGCCTTCTGGAACTGTGAAGCTCTGCGTTGGCAGCTCGGTGACTGACTTGACCTACTGTCCATCTC
The DNA here is from genome assembly GCF_011077185.1 of Oxyura jamaicensis. Taxonomy (NCBI): domain Eukaryota; kingdom Metazoa; phylum Chordata; class Aves; order Anseriformes; family Anatidae; genus Oxyura; species Oxyura jamaicensis. The sequence goes on from NW_023306390.1 coordinate 489, forward strand.
CAGAGGGAAGCAGACTTCTGTTTTGAAATTAAAAAATAAAAATAATAATAATAAAAAAAACATGGCGCTACTCTATGGCACCTGGAGGATCGCCTCTCTGCATGGCAATTAAAAGAATGTGACTTGGAGATAGAGAGCAGCAGATGTAAAGCAGCTGGGAAGAGAGGTCTAAGTATTGCAGAGGTATTGCAGTAGGTAGGCTGTGGTTATGAGGTGCCTCAGGGTGTGCTTTTTGTTTTGTTTCTGCCGCTCCCTCATGCAGCCTTAGGTGAATTCCCCATGTTGTGGAGTGGTGCAAAAAGGTGAGAGTGTTCTCAACCTGGTCAGTTTCCTTCAAAGCTAAGGCAAGTCTTTCAAGAGAAACAGGCTGGTTGCCTGCGCTGCACACTGTTGACCTAAGCCAGACCAAAAACAGGGCAGCTGTTCCTCCTGATGTCTTTACTTCTTCTCATGCACGGCCCCTCCCATTTCCCACGTGATTAGGGCAGGGTGCTGGCTGGGGTGCAATGGTATATGAGTTGCAGGCATGCCGTCAGAGAGCTCGTTATTCTGCGTGGGCTGCTTTTTGGGGGTAAGTGCTTTGTTTTTCCTTCAGTCAGTTGCAGGGTTATTTAGGTGGGTCAGAGTCTATGGACTCCGCTAGGTCCCCCCTGCTTTGCGGGCACCCTCAAGGTCCCCCTTGTTTTGTGGGCAGCCCTGTTTGAATTTGGACCTACTTCCCAGGTGCACGGGCAAGTGGACTGCTCTTTTGAAATGATAAAATTAAATATGGGGTCACTTGTGGTGTTGAGGGGTGGGTGCTAATGCTGGCAGCTGACTGTTCATCTTCTGACTGTTTTCCTTTGTTCAAGCTGAAACACAGTGTGCAATACAGAACATCACAACCTGAGCCACCTCAGGCAAGGTAGGCGATGAACAGAGGTAGCATTTATTTTCTGGTGTGCAGCTGTCACTGCAGTTAATTTATTATATAAAATAGAGTAAAAATCCAGTTTGCCTTTTAGAGGTGCTTAGGTGGCTTAAGAGCAGATGGAAACATCTGCCTCCGGGGTTATGTGAATGAGTGAAGTAAAGGAGTAGATGAGAGTAACTGTCCTAGGGGTGCTGTGGCTTTTGCTGCTGCAGTTGCTTTCTCCTCTGCTTACCAGGTGCC
>NW_023306392.1:0-1061 GCF_011077185.1 Oxyura jamaicensis
CACGGGGCGTGCTGGTGGTGTACAGAGCGTGCAAGGCTTGCACAGGGCGCATTAACCTTGCACGGGGTGTGCAAGCCTTGATTGGGGTGCACTCAGCTTGCACGGGGCGTGCCGGCGGTGCACTGAGTGTGCAAGGCTTGGCGGGGGTGCACTGAGCTTGCACGGGGGGGACTGGTGTTGTACGGAGCGTGCAAGGCTTGCATGGGGTGCACTGAGCTTGCACGGGGCGTGCTGGTGGTGTACAGAGCGTGCAAGGCTTGCACAGGGTGCATTAAGCTTGCATGGGGTGTGCCGGTGCTGCATCAAGTGTGCAAGGCTTGGTGGGGGTGCAATGAGCTTGCACAGGGGGGACTGGTGTTGTACGGAGCGTGCCAGCCTTGCACAGGATGCACTGAGCTTGCACGGGGCATGCCGGTGTTGTACGGAGCGTGCCAGGCTTGCACAGGGTGTATTAAACTTGCACGGGGTGTGCTGGTGTTGCACAGGGTGTGCAAGGCTTGGCTGGGGTGCACTGACCTTGCATGGGGCATGCCGGTGGTGCATCAAGCGTGCAAGCCTTGCACAGGGCGCATTAACCTTGCACGGGGTGTGCAAGCCTTGATTGGGGTGCACTCAGCTTGCACGGGGCGTGCTGGTGCTGCATTAAGTGTGCAAGCCTTGCACAGGGTGCATTAAGTTTGCACGGGGCGTGCAAGCCTTGGTTGGGGTGCACTGAGCTTGCACGGGGCGTGCTGGTGCTGCATCAAGTGTGCAAGGTTTGCACGGGGTGCACTGAGCTTGCACAGGGGGGACTGGTGTTGTACGGAGTGTGCAAGGCTTGCACGGGGTGCATTGAGCTTGCACGGGGCGTGCTGGTGGTGCACAGGGTGTGCAAGGGCTTGGCAGGGGTGCACTGAGCTTGCACGGGGGGGACTGGGGTTGCACGGAGTGTGCAAGGTTTGCACGGGGTGCATTAAGCTTGCACGGGGCGTGCCGGTGCTGCATCAAGTGTGCAAGGCTTGCACGGGGTGCACTGAGCTTGCACGGGGTGTGCTGGTGGTGCATCGAGCGTGCCAGCCTTG
>NW_023306393.1:0-1241 GCF_011077185.1 Oxyura jamaicensis
ACAGGGGAGTCGTCTCTGACCGTGCAGATTAGAGTGGCATTGTTCCCAACATATTCAGTTCTATTCCCATTCTTCTGTGGTATCTCTAAAAAGGTCGCCTCCGTTTTACTATAATACAATGATAGCCACCAAGCCCAAAACACTAATACCCACCAGACCCAAAACACTACTAAGACTTGGTACCAATATCCTGCCATATTAGATACTTCGGAATTTTATCTTCGTTGGGCCCAGTGATTGTGCTTCCCAAAGTCTCGGTCCTCGCTTCACTCGAGTATAATGTATCCAAGCGTCCACCCCTTCTACCTTAACAGCAGTAAAGGTCACCAGTAGTACTTGATACGGTCCATCCCATCGTTCCTTCAAAGGTTCTTCATTCCAATTTTTAATGTAGACCTTGTCCCCTGGCTGTATGTCGTGTACCGGGTTTTCCAAACCCAAAGGTCGATTCCACACCAGGATGCTGCGTAGCTGGGCTAGAGTCTTGCCAAGGGATAAAACATAGTTATATACATCCTGTTTACCAGTAACATGCATATTCGGATTCGGTTCAGGGGATTCATAAGGTTTCCCATATAATATCTCATAAGGGCTTACTGACATCCCACTCTTTGGCTTTATTCTGATCCTTAATAGAGCTATTGGTAAGGCTTGAGGCCATTGTATCTTAGCTTCCTGACAGATTTTGCTTAATTGTCCTTTCAGAGTTTGATTCATCCTTTCTACCTGACCACTGGATTGTGGTCTCCATGGAGTATGTAAATTTCAAGTAATTCCTAACAACCTACTAACTTCTTTAACCACATTGGCAATAAAATGGGGTCCCCTATCTGAGGAGATACCTAACAGTACACCAAATCTAGGAATAATTTCCTGTAATAACCATTTTACTGTTTCCTTTGCCTGATTGGTATGACAGGGAAGAGCCTCCAGCCATCCAGAAAAAGTGTCAACCCCTACTAATAAGTATTTGTAGCCACGGGCTTTTGGTAATTCTACAAAGTCAATTTGCCAATAATCCCCAGGCTCTATTCCAGTTCTAGTCCTACCCATTTCGGCATGTTTCCTTGCTACTGGATTGTTCTTTAGACAGAGCTCGCACTTTGACATTACATATTTTGCCATTGTCAACATGTGTACTGAGATGACACCTCGTTACAAATAAGTCACCATCGCTTCTGCTCTCCAGTGGCTTTCATTATGCTTCTCCTGTAGGATTTCTCGCATTACTATTGGGGGCA
>NW_023306394.1:0-1196 GCF_011077185.1 Oxyura jamaicensis
GGGGACCTACCTGGGTCACCAGTGGCAGCGTTCCCAGTGTCACTGGGCGTGGTCCACTGGGGGTCGCTTGTTGCGGTCTGCCACAGTGTTGCGGGACCCACCCAGGGGTCTCCAGCAGGAGTCTGCCACCACGCCAGGGGGCCCAGCAAGTTTCACTAGGTAGTGTACGCCGCGGCAGCGGGGGCCTGCCTGGGGTCGCTAGCGGGTGTCTGCCTCGGCACTAAGGGACCGGCTAGGGATGGCCATGGGGGGTCTGCTGGGGCATCCAGAGGCCCACCAGGGATTGGCATGGGACCGCTGCGGTGCCCAAACTGCCAAGGGTCTACTGCAGCGCCAAGGGGCCTATGGAGGGTCGCAGGCTTGGGTCTGCTGTGACGCCTGGGGGCTCGCCAGGCAGTACCACCGGGGGTCCGCCGGGGATCCGCCAGGGGTCGATGGGTGTGGTTGGCAGCGGCATCTGGTATCCAGCCAGGTCACAGCCAGGCATCACCACTGGGGATCTGCTGGGGCCTGCCAGGGGTCGCTGCGTGGGGATCTGCCATGGCACCCGGGGAATAGCGGGCAGGGTTCCTCTGTGTCTCTTGGGGGCTCTCTGGGGTTAACTGGCAGCATTCTGCCAGGGTCCTGGCTGGGGCCATCTGGTGTGGTCCACCGCAGTGCCCAGGGAATTGCCGGCGGAGAACTGCCGAAGTGTCTGGGGGCTGACAGGGGGTTGCCGGCAGGGCCCCCAGGGGGCTCGCCAGGGATCAATGGGCAGGGTTGGCCGTGGCATCTGGGGGCCGCCTGGAGGTCTCCAGCAGGAGTCCACTGCCTTCCCAGGGGTCCTGGCAGGTTTCACTTGGAGGGGTACGTCGCAGCAGCAGTGACCCACCTGGGGTCACCAGCAGGGGTCTGCCCCTGCACTGAGGGGCCAGCCAGGGATGGCTGGCGGGAGTCCTCTGCGGTGCCCCATGGCCCACAAGGGATCCGCGTGGGTCCGCTGCGTCACCCAAACTGCCAATGGTCCGCAACAGTGCCAAGGGGCATATGGAGGGTCGCTGTCGGGGGTCCGCTACAGGGCCCGGAGTCTCGCCAGGGAGTGACCGGCAGGGGTCTGCCGGGGATCCATCGGGGGTTGATGGGTGTAGTCCGCCACGGAACCCAGTGGCCTGCCTGGGATTGGCATGGGTCCGCTGCAGCGCCAAGGGGCCTATGGA
>NW_023306395.1:0-1862 GCF_011077185.1 Oxyura jamaicensis
AGCCTCTGATAACCAGCAAAGAGATCCACCAAATAAGGAGAAAGGGGCAGTTGAAGGATGACCGAAGGACAAAGCCTGGGAGGAAGACTACGAGCCTTCAGCACAAGAGACCCCCAGAAAGACCACCAGAGACTGATACGCATGCGTCCAGAGAGGGTTTGGATTCCGGGAACTAATTATAATAACCCTGCCTTTTCTAGGAATAGTGATGAATATGTATTAGTCTAGGAGCATAAAAATCAACCACCTGATGTAACAGGTGTGTGTCCTGGTAGAGCAGAGACTCCCGGTGCACCCAGCGCTGTTTCCTTGCCTCTATTCACTTAATAAATCACAAAAATCCTATTTGGAACTTAATCATTTATCACAGGTGTCAACTGTTGCATGCACATACCTTAGTCTACGGAATTCAGGAACGTGTGACATCCATTTGCCACAACTGTAGTGCCTTTAATCCTTTTGGGTTAACTCCTTGTCCTATTCCCGGCCCATGGTTTCCACATTTTGGACTAGCCTGAACTATAGATCGAGCTTCGCTTTCTGTCAACTCAAATTGCCTCCTTAGGCCTTTGGCGTTCTGGTGGAAGGTATCATGGCTTTGTCTAGCCTGTTGAAATTTGTCCATTGGGGGTGCATGGCACACTGGACTGACCAGGCTATCAGCCAGCTGATTACCCTGCACGAAACCGATATTCCACTGGTGACTTCGCACATGTATAACACAACAAGCCTTAGTTCTCTGTGAGATTGTGGATCTTAATTGGATGAATAGCCCCCCTAATAGAGGGTTAGCTGTCTCCCTAAGCAGGGCGTCTTCTAGGCGTGGCACTATTCCAGCAACATATAATGAATCTGTCACAACATTCAATGGACTATTCAGCCAATTATTCAAGGCCCAAGCCACCGCAGTCAGTTCGAAGGTTTGAAGAGAGTCTTGGACCTGTCCTTCTATAACATGATTACACCACTGGCCCTTTTCTTGCCAGACACAGACCACTCGCTGCAAGCGCTGTCCTGCATCAGTATACAACGTAAGGCCATCGACCAAAGGGTTTTTTTGAACCTTAGTTTTTTCCATCTGTGGGAAAGGAATTCGCAGGTGGCTTTGTACTGCTTCCCACGTCCTTGTATTAGAGATAATGAGGAAACAAGCTAGAGACAAGTGCATGGAGAAGCTAGACCAATTATAAGTTGTTATCAGCGCATGCTGTAGTTAGTTGCCTACATATACTGTGAGAACCTGCAATAAAGGAGGACGATTATACTCGCATCGAGGTTGCATCATTACTCCGGTCCGTTTCCCTTTCTGACAACATCTGGTAGCAGAGGATGGTTTTGCACCAGACAGTCCAGCCGACTAAGTCTCCGAGACTGCGGTAAGCAGCTAGAGGAGGAGGGGATTGGGAAAATAAACGGCTGAGAGGGTGCTGCATGGCAGACAGGGGTCAGGGTCGCTCCCTACCTCTCAGGGGAAGCACAGCCATGGAAGTGGAGGCTGCTGCATTGTTGCTCACTGGAATACTCTCTAAGAGAGGTATCGAGACAACGGGAAAGAAACTGATCAAATTGATCAAGTTGGGACAACGATGGGGACATTTTAGAGAGATTGCCTTATTGTTCTCTGTTATGGAATGGCAAGAGTTTGGGAATACTATGTGGGAAAGGACTATAACGGGGGATTCTAAAGATGAAAAGGAGATAAAGACTGTTCGGGAGTTGTGGCGTACAGTGCTAGAGGCATTAAAAGCTACGAAGGTGGAAAGGGAGGTAGCTTGTGCCGCTGCCCAAATGCTAGCCCCGGGGTCAGCCCCCACAAAATCCGGGGACTCTGAAAAACAACCCGGGACCCTTGCACGCATTTT
>NW_023306396.1:0-8514 GCF_011077185.1 Oxyura jamaicensis
TCCTCCTGCACCTCTGATGGCCCAGCCTCGTCTTCTCCATACCTACATCTAGCAGAAGACTCTCTGCGTTCTAAACGACCTGAGTCTCTATACCATTTTTTCACCTTGTCTACAGGGGCAACTTGCACTGCTACAGCTCGTTTCTCTGGCTCAGCCACAGGGTCTGCCACAGGGGTTGGAACACCCTCTGCAGGGACAATTTGCACTGCTACGGCTCGTTTCTCTGGCCCAGCCACAGGAGCTGGAGCGGCTGCAGGAGCTGGAGCTGGAGCGGCTGTAGGAGCTGGAGCTGGAGCAGCTGTAGGAGCTGGAGCGGCTGCAGGGGCTGGAGCTGGAGCACCTGCAGGAGCTGGAGCAGCTGTAGGAGCTGGAGCGGCTGCAGGGGCTGGAGCTGGAGCAGCTGCAGGAGCTGGAATGGCTACAGAAGCTGGAGCTGGAGTGGCTGCAGGAGCAGGAACTGGAGCGGCTGCAGGAGCAGGAGTGGCTGCAGGAGCAGGAGCGGCTGCAGGAGCTGGAGCTGGAGCTGCAGGAGCTGGAGCTGGAGCTGCAGGAGCTGGAGCTTGACCTGCAGGAGCAGGAGCGGCTGCAGGAGCAGAAACTGGAGCGGCTGCAGGAGCAGGAGCTGGAGCGGCTGCAGGAGCAGGAACTGGAGCAGCTGCAGGAGCAGGAGCTGGAGCGGCTGCAGGAGCAGGAGCTGGAGCAGCTGCAGGGTCTGTCACTCGGTTGATAGTAGCATCAATTGCAGCTCGATAGGCATAGGCCAGGCCCCAGCACGCTACAGTGAGTTGTGTCACTTTGGAACTGCCAGAGTCATGACACTCTTATCTCAACCCTTTGTGCCCTATGTTGGGCGCCAAAAGAGCTGTTGTGGTTTAACCCTGCTGGCAGTAAATACCACACAGCCGTTTGCTCACCCTTCCCCCTCCCTCTCTGGGATGGGGGAGAGAAACGGGAAAGTGAACTCCATGAGTTGAGATAAAGACAGTTTATTAAGATAGAAAATAATAATAATAATAATATGTACAAACAAGTGATGCACAATGCAATTGCTTACCACCCGCTGACCGATGCCCAGCCCAACCCCGAGCAGCCGGCCCCCCACCCTAGCTAGCCACCCCTATATATTGTTCAGCATGGCATCAGATGGTATGGAATACCCCTTTGGTCAGTTTGGGTCAGCTGTCCTGGGTCTGTCCCCTCCCAGCTCTTGCTGCACCCCCAGCCTGCCCGCTGGCAGGACAGAGCGAAAAGCTGAAAAGTCCTTGGCTTAGTGTAAGCAGTGCTCTGCAGCAATTAAAACATCAGTATGTTATCTGCACTCTTCTCATCCTAATCCAAAACATAGCACCCTACCAGCTACTAGGAGGAAAATTAACTCTGTCCTACCTGAAACCAGGACACTGTAGTAATAGAAAAATTAGTGAATAGGACAGTTGATGTTATGAAAGCTCAACAGCAAGAAATATCTAGCTTATCACAAGTGGTGTTACAAAACAGAATGGCCTTAGACTTGTTGTTGGCTGCTCGAGGAGGAGTATGTACAATTGTTAATACTAGTTGTTGTGTGTATGTGGATCCAAGTGGAAGAATTTCCACTAACCTAGAGGAAATATGGAAACAGACTAAAATATGACATGAAGTCACCAAAGACGATCTCTCATGGAGTTTTGAAGAAATGTGGAACAAAGTAACTTCTTCGCTACCTTATATACAGTGGCTGAAACAGGTCTTTATTATTACGATTGCTTTTGTGATATTGGGAATATTTATATGTATATTGTTTAAGTGTTTGCTTTGTTGTACTACGAAAGATGGGTACATTTAATGCAAAGGAATTTGCATGCATCAAGAAAAGGGGGGAAATGAAACAATCAAACAATTAGTAAATATAAAAGGTTGATTAGCTAGCTAGGCAGTAGGATGAATCATTATCTAGGTACCAAGAGTAGAAGAGATTAGTTACTCAATATTATCTGTTAGTCAAGGAAGAAGTAGTCTGAGTCTGGAAGATATACTATCAGGAGCCAAGAGGTGAAGAATAGGTGAAAACTAAGTAACAAAAGCTTGCCAGACATCCCATCTGGGGCAGGAAACAGATGGACAACAAGGACACAAATTAGCTCAGACTGATAAGGACATTGCAAACTTGCAAAATCACTACATTCTAGATAAAGGGTGAGAAGCATACTATGAGGAAGACACGTCCTTCCTCCCAAAGACCACTGCCCACGTCCTTAAGACCCCTGCCCACAATTCTTGGAAGAATCTGTGCAAGCACAAAGGACTGATAAGCTAATTAGCATAAGAAGCGTGAGTAGGTGGGTTTAGGTAATGAATACGTATAAGCAGTAATCGAATATTCATTGTTCTGCTGTATAAATGTGATATAGTTTGTCACTTCAGGTATGCACGTTAGGTGGAAGGATCCCCCATGCATCCAGCGCTGTCAATAAAGAATACTTTGTCACTAAGAGGAAATTTGGACTTCGTTCTTTAAATCAGAATCACACGTCACAGAGTCTCACCCAACCCCCAAGGCAATACTTGCTATTTCTTACTTTGGTCTGTGCACAGATTTACCGGATCAGTTCTTAAAACCCAGAGTGCCTACCTTCTTTTGAGGAAAGGACTCCGCAATCAGTAAGACTGTAAAGTAGGTATGTTTATTCAGCGCTAAGCAGTACGGGCGGGGGGTAGTCCCACCAAAGTCGTGCGCAACAATTTGCTCGCTTGCATTCTCTTTTATCCCCTAAAATATTACATATGCATTAAGTTTCGCAACACACCTATGCATATTCATTTCCTAGCTTCGCCTAGGCCCGCCTCGTATGGTAATTATCTTATCAGTCCTTCTGCGTTTGCATAGTATTCTCTGGTGGTCTTTCGGGTGGTCGTCAGGATGAAGGAAGACGTCTTCCTCAGAGTTGAACTTTTCACCTCATCTCCCTGCGCATGCTCCCTGAGCCCTTGGTCACAATCTGGGCCATAAGGTTGGTTTGGTCCCGTTCTTGGGGTCCAAGGGGCTCCTGTTATATCGAGGCCTTGCATGTTTGACATTCTTTATCTTATCCTTTTATAAACAGTCCTCCTTATCTCTGAGCCCTTGCTCACAGTCCGAACAATAAGGTTGGTTTGTTCTGGTTCTTGGAGCCCCAGGGGTTCATCTGGTTCTTGGGCCCCAGGGGCTCATCTTGAGGCCTAAGCCCAGCATAGGCCCAGTACATCGCAAATGTAGCACATATTATGCAATGAGTGTTGTCTATATATTTATTCTTAATCAGTCACTCTCTAATTTCTAATCCCATGTTTCAGTCCCCTGTGGGAAAGGAATTCGCAGGTGGCTTTGTGCTGCTGTTTTCCCATGTCCTTGAATTAGAGATAATGAGGAAACAAGCTAGAGACAAGTGCACAGAGAAGCTAGACCAATGATAAGTTGTTGTCGGCTCGTGCTGTAGTTAGTTGCCTATATATACTCTGTTAGAACATGCAATAAAGGAGGACAATTATACTCGCATCGAGGTTGCATCATTACTCTGGGACCGTCTCCCTTTCCAACAGTCCCCCCTTTTCTGGAAAATCTAGTAAATTATTTTACTTAATATAAAAAAAAAAAATCCCCATCTCTATGATATGTATCCCTCAATGTCTTGCCATGTACTTTCATCAAGGAAGCTAATATTACCATTCTTTGTAACAATTTCCAATTCCAAACAAGCATTAAAAAAGACAATATTAAACTTATACCAACTAATATCATGTTGGGTGACATAATGTGTTCAAAATCCCGGTTGCAGTTGGCGACCATCCAAAGAGGGCATCCCACCAGTTGTGAATTGTGTGTTGTTTTACTCTCTGCAAAACTCTGCTTATTTCCTTTGTATCATGATGGATTAGAGTCTTCTCTCCATTTTCCTGAATTCTTTTTAAAATTTTGATCACGTCTTGGTGTTTAACTAGTTGCTTCACTAAATTGAGGTTCATCCCAATAGGTGTAAGTAATAACTTGTGATACATTGTGTTGTTAGACTTGATTAACTGGTGGGATACCACTGGTGCCAAATATAGAAAATCACACCCGATGATTCTAGCAAAGGAAGTATAAGGCTTTAGTAGACACCGGTGCACAATGTACTCTAATGCCATCAAGCCATAAAGGCCAGAACCCATCAGTATTTATGGAGTGACAGGGGGATCCCAGCAGTTATCTGTATTGGAGGCTGAAGTGAGTCTAACTGGGAATGAGTGGCAAAAGCACCGTATTGTGACTGGCCCGGATGCTCCGTGCATCCTTGGCATAGACTACCTCAAGAGAGGGTATCTCAGGAGAGGATATTTCAAGGACCGAAAAGGGTTCTGGTGGGCTTTTGGCATAGCTACCTTAGAGATAGAGGGCATTAAAAAGTTGTCTACCTTGCCTGGTCTCTCAGAGGACCCTTCTATTGTGGGGCTGCTGAGGGTCGAAGAACAACAAGTGCCAATCACTACCACAACTGTGCACCGTCGGCAATATCACAAAAAACGAGACTCCCTGATTCCCATCCATGAGCTAATTTGTCAACTGGAGAGCCAAGGAGTGATCAGCAAGACTCATTCACCTTTTAATAGTCCCATATGGCCAGTGCGAAAGTCTAATGGTGAGTGGAGACTAACGGTGCACTATCGTGGCCTGAATGAGGTCACACCACCGCTGAGTGCTGCAGTGCCGGACATGCTAGAACTCCAGTACGAACTAGAGCTAAAGGCAGCCAAGTGGTATGCCACAATTGGTATGGCTAATGCATTTTTCTCCATCCCTTTGGTAGCAGCATGCAGGCCATAGTTTGCTTTCACTTGGAGGGGCATCCAATACACCGGGAATCGACTGCCCCAGGAGTGGAAACATAGCCCTACCATTTGCCATGGACTGATCCAGTCTGCACGGGAACAAGGGGGAAGCTCCTGAACACCTGCAGTACATTGATGACATCCTCGTGTGGGGTGACACAGCAGAAGAAGTTTTTGAGAAAGGGAAAAAAGTAATCCAAATTCTCCTGAAAGCTGGTTTTGCCAGTAAGCAGAGTAAGGTCAAGGGACCTGCACAGAAAATCCAGTTATTGGGGGTAAATTGGCAGGATGGACGTCACCATATTCCAATGGATGTGATTAACAAAGTAACTGCTATTTCTCTGCCAACTAGCAAAAAGGAAACACAAGCTTTCCTAGGCTTTGTGGGATTCTGGAGAATGCATGTTCCAGGCTATAGTCAACTTGTTTGTCCTCTATATCAAGTGACTAGAAAGAGAAACTATTTTGATTGGGGCCCTGAGCAACAACAGGCCTTTGAACAAATCAAACAAGAAATACCTTGTGCAGTGGTCCTTGGGCCTGTCCATACCGGACCAGCTGTGCAAAACATACTTTACACTGCAGCTGGGGAGCATGGCCTCACCTGGAGCCTCTGGCAGAAAACCCCAGGAGGAACTCAAGGTTGTGAGTTAGGGAAGGCGGTGTGGGTTAATCCTGCCTCAGGAAAAGGCAAACCCACTCGTGGGATTGTCTTCGCCCAAGGACTGGGGTATGCCTGGTGGGTCATGCAAAAGAATGGGGATATCAGGTGCGAGTCTGAAGGAGATTTAACCTTGGGAGAAAACTAATCTGTAATCTAAGTTATATATTGTAGGAAGATGCTGCAGGATCAACGACAGGTCAACTTTGCAAGGAACCAAGAAAGTGCAACAAGGACTTGAGCTAAGCTGGTGCTGGCGTCCAGACATCCAACTCTGCCTGCCGAGTGACCACTTTGGCAGATAAAGACTAAATCGTCAACAGTTCTTATGAACATTTTCCGAGAAAAAATCTATAGAATGAAAAGATATACCTACCTATCAATCTGTTAAAGAACAAGGAACAATGGTGATGAGAATAGTTATATGCTGAAGTATGGAGGACCAATAGTTAGCAGCAACATCTTGTGATAAATGACTGAGTCCCAAATAGGATTCTAATTAAAGTTTGTAATTTAATAAGCGAAGAGAGGCAAGCAAACAGCGCTGGGTGTGCCGGGAGTCTCTGCTCCACCAGGACGCACACCTGTTACATCAGGTGGCTAATTTTTATGCTCCTAGACTAATACATATTCATCACTATTCCTAGAAAAGGCAGGGTTATTATAATTAGTTCCCGGAATCCAAACCCTCTCCGGGTTTGTCCACCAGGATTGATATTTTCTCTCAAAATCAGTAACATTATCTCAAACAACCTTTTGGACTTCAACCGGGAAGATGCCTTCACTCCCTTCTCTAATGATCAGAGCCGCTGTTGCATGCATCTATAACTGTGCTTGTATACAGCTAAGTGCTAAAGATACATTATCTTGAGTCATGCTGAGTACATCAATTATTACTCTATGGTCTTGGTCCCTAGTCTCTCCCATTTTCGGTAATATTTTTTGACACCTGCCATTGGCTAGTCCCTAATGCTAATAAGGATGACTGTAAGGGCTGTTTTAATCTTGTCAAATCACTTGTGGTAGTAGCCACTTTATTCATTAATATTTCTGAGTCTATTCCGTTTACGTCTCCCTGTACCTAGTATCCCAGTCACATCTCTCTTTCCTCTAAGGTACTTCCATTTTTGTAACCATGCCATCCAACCATTTAATGATGTCTTTAGGAAAGGGGAGCACCTTGGTTGGATCCTCGAGATATTAGTCTGCATTTTTAATTCAACTCTTTTAAGGGACCATTCCGGATTAAATAACAGCTGTTGACCTGTGTTTCTTACTACATATGGACCAATCTCATAAACTTTATGCCCAGACTTAGCTGGTGCTTTGGGGAATAGGGGGTTGGCTGAGGTAGTTAATTTGGTTGTAAGATGGGGACTAGGGGAGGAGTGGTCTTTTGTATTTATCTGAAATTGGAACGCCAACCCGCACCCCGGTCTCCCCCACCACATCTCCCTGCCCACATACACCACACTAAGGTTGGTGATTCTAAGGTGAAATTCAACCAACAGTCCCTCCTGGGTTGACACATTTCCCAAATTTCCTTCCCCCCCTCTGGTTTTATTGATATTTCGGAAACTGTTTGGTAGTTAGATCCATTAATTAGTCTACAACCTATTTTTATTTCTTGGCCTAATCTTCCATGAAGCTGCGGAAACCCTGTTTTATTATCCCGGCTCCATTCTTTTTCTACATAGACTTTTGTATCGTGCATGACCACCACTGACAGATTTAACTCCTTGGGTGCTGGATATGTATAATATCCATTGGCCTTTTTATATGCCTGAGTCCAATGCCACCCCTTCTGCCCCTCTTCCCCAAAGATATTATCTGATCCTTGAATTACCAGTATGATCACCAGACATTTGGTAACACAAATCATCCTGAGTATACTCATTTTGTGCGAGTGATCCTTAGCTTCAGCTTGTGGTCACCTGCTGTTCCTTTCCAAGGGATTTCTGAGGCTTTCTTCGCTCGAGAATGGTGTACTCAAGCACTTTGTTTTATGATCTTTATTGCAGTGTAGTCGTGTTGTGGTTTAGCGCAGTTGGCAGCTAAACACCACAAACAGCTGTTCGCTCACCATCCCCCTTCCCACTCTGGGATGGGGGAGAGAAATGAGAAAGCGAAGCCTGTGAGTTGAGATAAAGACAGTTTATTAAGACAGGAAAATAATAATAACAATACTACTACTAATAATGATAATAGTACTACTAATATTAATGTGTACGAAACAAGTGACGCACAATGCAATTGCTCACCACCCGCTGACCGATGCCCAGTCTATGATGATCAGCCGGCCCCCCACCCCTGCTAGCCACCCCTATATATTGTTTAGCATGACATCAGATGGTATGGAATACCCCTTTGGCCAGTTTGGGCCAGCTGTCCTGGGTCTGTCCCCTCCCAGCTCTTACTGGACCCTTAGCCTCCTCGCTGGCAGGACAGAGCGAGAAGCTGAAAAGTCCTTGGCTTGGTGGAAGCACTGCTCTGCAACAATTAAAACATCAGCATGTTATCAGCACTCTTCTCATCCTAATCCAAAACATAGCACCCTACCAGCTACTAGGAGGGAAAAATAACTGTGAAAAATAACTCTGAAACCAGGACATATATCCACCCCTTATTCCATACCATTTATGCCATACTCAGGTTACACTCTTTCCAATACATTCTAATTAATGACCATTTTCATCTATGGTATGCAGTAATCATGGTAGTGTTGACACACAGTATTATATAAAAATTAACATAATACAGTTCAACTCATGGGCTATTCTCACCCAGTATTAAATCCCCTTGAGGTACACACCAGACCTCCCCATTCTTTTGCATTACCCACCAAGTGCATCCAGGTCCTTGAGCAAAAGCAATCCCACGAATGGGTTTGCCTTTTCCTGAGGCAGGAGTAGCCCGGACTGTTTTACCCAGCATATTTCTTACATGCACTAGAGGAACTTTATCCCCTTCTACTGTACGTAGCAGGTTTGATTGGGCAGGTCCAGGTCGGTTGGCAGATCCCCTAGTAT
>NW_023306397.1:0-2333 GCF_011077185.1 Oxyura jamaicensis
TTCCCCAGTGAAGTAGTCACTGCACCAAGCCTGTCGGATAGGGATATGGTTTAGTGGAGGACTTGGTAGTGTTAGGTCAGAGGTTGGACTCGGTGATCTTGGAGGTCTCTTCCAACCTAGACTATTCTGTGATTCTGTGATTCTGTGGAGTTTAAGAAGCATTTGGACTGTACACTTAGTCACATGGTCTGAATTTTTGGGTAGACCTGTGTGGTGCCAGGAGTTGGACTCGATGATCTTTGTGGGTTCCTTCCAACTCGGGATGTTCTATGATTCTATGATCCCTTCACCTGATGGCAATGCTTTTCCTAATGCAGTGCAGGATGTTGTTGATATTTACCTTCTTTACCACAAAGGTCAAATGCTTTCTTTTCCAGAAAACAAACAAACTAGCAAACAACAACAAAAGACACAATAATAATAATATTGACTACGATCAGTGTCCTGATTTTAGCTAGGAGAGAGTTAATTTTCCTCCCAGTAGCTGGTAGAGTGCTATGTTTTGGATTTAGGATGAGACTAATGTTGATAACACACTGATGTTTTACTTGTTGCAGAGCAGTGCTTACACTAAGCCAAGGACTTTTCAGCTTCTCGCTCTGTCCTGCCAGCGGGCAGGCTGGGGTGCAGCAAGAGCTGGGAGGGGACAGACCCAGGACAGCTGACCCAAACTGGCCAAAGGGGTATTCCATACCATCTGACGTCATGCTGAACAATATATAGGGGTGGCTAGCCAGGGTGTGGGGCCGGCTGCTTGGGATAGGCTGGGCATCGGTCAGCGGGTGGTGAGCAATTGCATTGTGCATCACTTGTTTTGTACATATTATTATTATTATTATTTTATTTTCCTGTCCTAATAAACTGTCTCTACCTCAACGCATAGGTTTCAGTGTTTTTTTTTTCTCGTTTCTCTCCCCCATCCCAGAGAGGGAGGGGGGAGGGTTTAGCTGCCAGCTGGGTTAAATCACAACAGTCCTTTTTGGCACCCAACATGGGGCTCGAAGTGTTGAGATAACAACAGATCTGAATAGAGGGTATTAAAACAAAATTCTGATAAACATTTCATCAGTTTAATATTTACTAATCAGATTGTCGATTTTTGTGATCTCAAGTCTGCTGTGCCTGTTTTCCAAATTGAGTTATATAGCACATTATTTACTGTATGTGTTCCCTGTCATGTTGCTTATCACTGCTGGTGGTTTGTACAAGGTTATTATTTTGCTGTACTATGTAACACTGGCTTACGATATGATAAAGTTACTGGCCATGAGACTAACCTGGTATTTGTACTCAGCATTGTCATCAACTCCATAATTTGGGAACCCTACCTCAGAAACTATTAATAATTACACTTTTAATGCTTTTTCTTCAGGGAGCCAGTCTATGGAGGGGTCAGGGGAAGATGTTTTTTCCTGTTTGTTCACTCTCCCCTTCTTCTCCTGCAGGCGAGTTATGGTAGCTTTCCAAAACTTCAGTTATCCTTGGGATGTTCAGACCAGCATGTCCTCATTGTTATGTCTCCTGAATGCATTTCAGGTTCTGTCTAAGGTTAAACAAATACTTAAGAGTGTTATCCAGAGATCTGTCTTGAGGCAGGATAGTTATGAGTGGCAGGGAGAGTGGGAGGATATGGGCAGGCATCTAGAGCAGTGGGCACCTCCAGTGCTTTGGAAATTTACCCCTGAACAATTGAAAAATCCTAAAAAACTGGTGGAGTGCTTGAAAAAGGTGTGTCATCACCCTGGCAGTACCAGACATACAGAAATCACTGCAACGTGCTGGGGCTTGGCCTATGCTTACCGAGCTGCACTCAATACCAGTATAAACCCAGTGACAGACCTGGCGGCCACTTCAACCTCTGAGACAGACCCAGCAGTCACTCCAAGCCCTAAAACAGGCCCCAAGGCTGAGCCAGGAAAACAAAACAAAACAAAACAAAACAAAACAAAACAGTACCAGTGTCGGTTGCACCCATAACCAAGATGAAAAAATGGTATAGAGACTCAGGTCGTTTAGAACTCAGAGAGTCTTCTGCTAGGTCTAGGTATAGAGAAGATGAGGCCAGACTATCAGAGGAGCAGGAGGATGAAGATGAGGATGTCACAAAAACAGCAGTATCTAGCCGAAACCTAAACGAGCGTGAGCTATGAGATGTGCAAAAAGGTTTCTGTCGCTGTATAGGCTAGCAGCTTGTCACCTGGCTGCTCCGGTGCTGGGACACTGGAGCCAATAGTGTGGAATTAGAGGGCGGGGAAGCCAGGCGGCTGGGATCCCTTGCTTGAGATGCAGGCATTGACAAAGCAATTGGAGATGGAGCACGATCTCACAGCCTC
>NW_023306398.1:0-1199 GCF_011077185.1 Oxyura jamaicensis
TTGCTCCGAAAAGAAAGGCCAAGGAGAGTTTACCCCCGCTCTGATGGGTGAGAAGGGTGAACTGTAATGACAGACATGGAGAAGGCTGAGGGACTCAGCAACGTCTTTTCCTCAGTCTTCACTGCCAGTCAGGCTTCCCAAGTTTTCATTTTCCTGAACCCACCAATGGAGGCTGGGGGGTGGAGTCCCACCCGCTGTGAGTGAAGAGCAGGTTCGAGACCACCTGGTGAAACTCAACAAGTCCAAGTCTATGGGGCTTGATGACATGAGTCCCAGGGTCCTGAGGGAACTGGCTGATGTAGTTGCCAAGCCTCTCTCCATCATATCTGAAAAGTCCTGGCAGTCAGATGAAGTCCCTGGTGACTGGAAAAAGGGAAACATCACTCCCATTTTTAAAAAAAGGTAGAAAGGAGGACGCAGGGAACTACAGAACAGTGAGCCTTACGTCTGTGCCTGGCAAGATCATGGAAAAGATCCTCCTGGAAGCAATGTCAAGGCACATGCAAGACAAAGAGGTGATCCAAGAGAGCCAGCGTGGCTTCTACGCCAGAAGGGTAAATTATGGCAGACCACTCTGGTGGCTTTCTACAATGGAGAGACCACATCAGACAACAAGGGAAGACTGACCGACGTCATCTACTGGGACTTCGGCAAGACCCTTGGCACAGTCCCACGTGACATCCTGGTCTCTAAAGTGGAGAGATAAGCATTTGATGGCTGGGCCTTTGAGTGGATAAGGAGTTGGCTTGAAGGTCACACCCAGAGAGAGGTGGTCAAAGTGGAGTTTGGTGATGAGTGGTGTCCCTCAGGGGTCTGTCCACAGACAGTTTAATATCTTTATCAGTGACACAGACAGTGGGACTGAGGACACCCTCAGGAAGACTGCAGATGACACCAAGCTGAGTGGTGCAGTGGATGCAACAGAGGAAGGGATGCCATGCAAAGGGTCCAGGGGAAGCTTGAAATTTAGGCCCATGTGAACCTAAGGAGGTTCAACAAGTCCAAGTGCAAGGTGCTGCACTTGGGCCAGGGAAATCCCAGACAGGAGGATAGGCTGGGAGAAGAACTCCTGGAGAGCAGCCCTGCAGAGAAGGACTTGGGGCTTCTGCTGGATGAAAAGCTTGATGTGAGCCAGCAGTGTGAGCTTGTAGCCCAGAAGGCCACCTGCATCCTGGGCTGCAGCAAGAGAGGAGTGGCCA
>NW_023306399.1:0-1061 GCF_011077185.1 Oxyura jamaicensis
GTGAATGTATCGTGACTGGCTAATGCTAAATTTCCAATGCTAAATTTATTTTAGTTTCCCTTATGCTTTGGAGGTTGGCAGTGGAGAACAAAGAAGGGCAAAGTTTTTCTGTGAGGGTTTTGACACAGAGGTGATCAGTTACCAAATTCAGTGACTCTTTGATTGCCCTTGAAGTCATCTCCGGGACAGGGATTTTAAAATGTTGTACTGATCTGATATGAAAAGTTACAAGTCCATTATTTCTGATGGGAAGATGGGTTACAATGATGAAGTCATGTTGCATGATTCTCCTAACTGAGATTCTCCTAACTGAGAAGTGTGTGTATATAGTCCAAATGGACTTGGAATGGAAATCAATGATCATGTTTTTAGAATGAAAATCTGTTGATCTTCATTGTGTAAACAGGCCCCAATGGAGTCCAGCATTTGTGTAAGTCTCTTGGAGAACTTGTGTTGAAATCATGAGCAAGCTTCCTACTGGCCCGAGGTAAGTGAGGGGCTCTAATTCACTCCTTAGAGTGTGAAACCTAGAGATGTGATTGAATCAATTCAATTGTGTTGGAAGCTGTTTTCTCTTCCGTGAGTGTAGGTGTTTAAATGTTTTTTTTCTGCAAACACCGGCTATAAAGCGTCTCTCAGCAGCTGAATTGGACAACTGTCAGCTTAAGATGTGATTCCCTATCAGCTTGGGAAGAGAAGTCAGATGAGCAAGTCTTGAAAATGAATCCACTGTGGCAGAATGCAGTCTCAAGCATGTATCATCCTTTTTGGCAGCAGAAGTGAGGAGTACCCCAGTAGGAGCAGGAGCTCCAGGTGATGTTAGGGACTTGATGCTTGCCATTCTTAGGAGAATTGTGTGTTAAGGTAAGGTGAGCAGTGAATGTTGGAGGGCTCTTTGTTTGGAAGCTATTTAAGAAAAAGAGTGCCATCTTCTGATTTGGCTGACTGTTTTTCCAAATGCCTAAAATGACAAGAAGCCAGTTTCAAAGAAAGGCCTCCAAAGATGTTTTTAAAATGTTTTTCAAATGATGTTTGTCTTGATGATTTCTCTTTTCTTCCTG
>NW_023306400.1:0-2672 GCF_011077185.1 Oxyura jamaicensis
CCTGCAGGCAGGAGGTGTGGGTACAGAGACCCAGCTGCAGGCAGGGACAGCTGCAGGCAGAAGAGTCCTGGTCAGGGAGTGCGAGGGACTGCTCCCAGAAACTCCGTGGTAGGGGAGATTGAGGCACCTCCCTGACATCCATGCAGTGCAGATGACTTACCCAGAGCAGCCGCGTGGTCTCCACTCAGATCCAGCAAAGCCTCTACCCCAAAACCACTGGGTCTCTGACTCTGTTGTCCCTTAGCAGCAGGACCCTCTGAAGAAGAGAATTCCCAAGTGCCCATCTCTCACTCTCATTCCTGCCTCCCAAAGCCAGAACACTGGGGCATTTCTCTGTGTTTCTCCTCCCATCCATCCTGCCCTCAGTCTCTCTGAGCAGTGGGATTAAAGCTAGATCTCAAACATCAGAATAAAGAGTCCTGCTCTGGATGTGCATCTCTGGGAGCGAAGTGCCCAAGCTGTTCCAGCTAATGTGGCTCGGGGCACTGCAGTGCCTAGGGCTGGGAAACGAACTGGCTCTGTTCAGGTCAATCTGGTTTAAGGACATCCAGCATTGTCCCTGGCTTTATTCTGCTGGAGGATGATAAACAGCCTCTCTATATTACAGTTGCACTGCATCTGAACTAAACCATGGGTTTCAGAAGGTGTCACAACCTCTCCTAGATAACCAGTGCATGTCCCTTTGTCTTTGGATAGGTCCTGAGTCCAAGAGGCAGCACATGTCCAACAGCAGCTCCATCACCGAGTTCCTCCTCCTGCCATTCGCAGACACAAGGGAGCTGCAGCTCCTGCACTTCGCGCTCTTCCTGGGCATCTACCTGGCTGCCCTCCTGGGCAACGGCCTCATCCTCACAGCCATAGTTTACGACCACCGCCTCCACACCCCCATGTACTTCTTCCTGCTCAACCTTGCCCTCCTTGACCTGGGCTCCATCTCCACCACTGTTCCCAAAGCCATGGACAATTCCCTCTGGGACACCAGGGCCATTTCCTACGTGGGATGTGCTGCTCAGGTCTTTTTCTTTTTCTTTTTATTGTCAGCAGAGTATTCAATTCTAACTATCATGGCCTACGACCGCTATGTTGCCATCTGCAAGCCCCTGCATTATGGGAGCCTCCTGGACAGCAGAGCTTGTGCCCAGATGGCAGCAGCTGCCTGGGGCAGTGGATTTCTCTATTCTCTGTTGCACACTGCCAATACATTTTCACTGCCTCTCTGCCAAGGCAATGCTGTGGACCAGTTCTTCTGTGAAATCCCCCAGATCCTCAAGCTCTCCTGCTCTTACTCCTACCTGAGGGAAATTGAGCTTCTCACATTTAGTGTTCTTCTCTTTTTGGGGTGTTTTGGTTTCATTCTTTTCTCGTATGTGCAGATCTTCAGGGCTGTGCTCAAGATGCCCTCTGAGCAGGGACAGCGCAAGGCTTTTTCTACGTGCCTCCCTCACTTGGCTGTGGTCTTTCTGTTTCTCAGCACTGGCATGTTTGCCTACCTCAAGCCCCCCTCAGTCTCTTCACCATCTCTGAACCTGGTGATGGCTGTCCTGTACTCGGTGATGCCCCCAGCAGTGAACCCCCTCATCTACAGCATGAGGAACCAGGAGCTCAAGAATGCCATTAGGAAAGTGATTTCATAGAAATTATATAAGGATGTGCTTAGAAAATTGGGCCTTTCTGCAGCTATAAAGTTCTTTTCTTCTTCATCGGATGAATTACATTTTATGTAATATTTGGAGAAGCTGTCTTACCTTCTGGAAGGATTAGATTTGTTTTGTTTTTAATTTTCCCCTTGTGATTTTTTTTTTTTCCACAAAGAAATGCTGTTCTCCATCCCCTTATACCAACATATCTTTTGTGACCCTGAGGCTTTGCATAAACGAGGAGCCAGACTCTCTGTGTATTTAAACAAAATAAATGAAGACACAACAACTTTTTTGACTGAGACCCACTCTCAGCTGATCAGGAAGTAATGGGACCACAAACCACTTTCTGGCTGTAGCAGCTCAGGGCAGGCTGCCCTAGCTCTGGATCAGCAGGGGATACCTGAGGACCCCCAGGTCCTCAGAGGGGCTGCAGGCCTCTTGGCTATCTGCTGCTAAGGAGAACAGGGGACACAGCAGGGGACACTGACCTCTGTATGCTTCTGCCTTGGATGTCCCCCTCTGTGGGGCTGAGCCCTCTGTCCCTGTTCGAGTTGCTGTGCCCTTCAAAGGGGCTGGGGCTGTGGTGGCAGTACCCAGAGCCCTGCAGCAGGCTGCCATGGGCACTGTCCTGGGGCCAGCCCTGCCTGGGCTGCTGGGCTGGGCTGGGCAGAGGGCAGGGAGGTGGGAGAATTGGGGGGAAGCTGGGCAAGGCTGGAATGGCCGTTTGCCCATTGCTCACATCTCTGCCTGCCAAGGGCACGTGAGATGCTTCTGTCCCTCACAGCCCTGCCTGTACTCTGCTCACTTCTCACACTGTGCTCTGTACATCCAGCACTTTCTCATGCCTTGTCCTACAGGCTCCCACCCTATGTCCAGGTGGCATCACTGCAGGGCAGGGCCTTCCCAGGAATCCGGGCATCTGCCTACAGCTTCCACAGCTGATGCTCTTGATGGCCTCCTGAGGCCTGCCTGCTTCTGGCCCATTGCAGTGTTGTCAGGAGGTGACCTCAGCAGCAGCAGCCCAGCCATGGT
>NW_023306401.1:0-2484 GCF_011077185.1 Oxyura jamaicensis
ATGACACTTGTCTCCACCACTTCTTGATGGTCAATCTCTGCCCCTGCATCCCTCCCATGGGATGCGCTCCTTCCTGAATGGGTCCTATCTATGTGAGGGGTGAGGGGGGATGTTTCTTTTCCACACTTCTTCCCTTTGCCTTTCTCATTCACCTCCCCCTCTCTCCTCAAGGCTAGTTACAATAGCTCTTCAAAACTTTGAATGTTCTTCGGATGTTTAAACCAGCCTCTTATTCTTATTTATTTTTAATGTTTTTCAGGTTTTGTTTAAGGTTAGAGTAAGGTATTTCAGAATGTCACACAAAGATCTGCCCTGAGGCAGGATAATTATGAGTGGCAGGGAGTGTGGGAAGATATGGGCAGGCACCCACACCAGTGGGCACCTTCAATGCTTTGTTACTTCAGCCATGAACAAGTGCAGAATCCTAAAAAATAATGGCAGAATGCTTGAAAAAGGGGTGTCATCACCCTGGCAATTCCAAAGAGACAGAAATCACTGCAATGTGCTGGGGCTTGGCTTCTGCTTACTGAGTTGCAATCTACACAACTCCAATCCCCGTGACTGGGACACAGAACCAGCCCGTACCTATATCAATCATACATATACATGAGAAAAAATAAGAGAGACAAAATCGGTTTGTTTAGCAAGGAAAGAAGCTCCTACTCATACAGGGAAGGAGGAAGAAGAAGACGAGGCAGGCTAGTCCAAAGGAGGGCCATCAAAGGAACAGGTGAATGAAGAGTGAGATAACATAAAAGCAGCAGTAAGCACCTGATCACCATTTCCTTGAGGAGCTGTGAGATGTGCACAAAGATTTCAGCCATCATCTAGGCCAGCGCATTGTCACCTGGTTGCTCTGATACGGGGATAATGGGGCCAGTAGCCTGGAATTAGAGGGCAGGGAAGCCAAGTAGGTGAGATCCCTCCCCAGGGAAGGTGACACTGACAAAGCAATTGGAAAGGGGGCACAAACCCTCACTCTCTTGAGGCAACTCCCATCAGGTGTAGAGGAAAGGTATCCCTTCAAGGAAGATGTTGTATATCACCCAGGCAAATGGACCACCAGGAAAAGAGGGAGCCCGTATCTAATGGAATTGACCATCCAATCACCTCCAAATGCTGGAGGTGATTTATGGTCATTTATGCACATTAAACAGTTTTCTACCTTGCCTTGTCCCACACAGGATCCTTCAGTTGTGGGCTTGCTGAGGGTTGAAGTGCCAGTAGCTCCCCAAACGGTGCATCAGTGGCAATATAGCACTATCTGAGACTACCTGATTTCCATACATATCCTGATTTATCAACTGGAGAGCCAAGGACTGATCAACAAAATTTGTTCACCCTTTAATAATCCCATATGATCAGTGCAAACATCTAATGGAGAACTGCAACAGACAGTGGAGTATTGTGTCTAGAATGAAGTCACACCAAATTCAGTAGATCATCTATAGTCTTCTCTCCTTATAATCTTAGCTCTAAGAGCAGTTAAATGATCTCCTACAGCACCTGAACGCTGCTGTCTGATCCCTTCCTGAGATCATAAAGAACCAGTACCTCCAGGCCAAAAAACTCTCTCCGCACTCTTGGATGCAGGCCCTAAAGTTCAATGAACTCTTAAAGGTGTAGTTTGCAAAGTAACCACTGATTTTATCCTCGCCTACCACCTCTTGCACTCCTGCAGAATCCTGCCTCAAGGCACAAAGGGCAGGGAGACCTTGCTGGTGAGAGCTGAGGCCCTGTGGAGACGTCCGTGACACAACAGCCATTAGAGCCAAGGGTCATGTAGAAGAGAACAGAATAGGTTTCTCTCTCCCTGTGACACATGACTCCTTTTGCTCTGCTGACAGCCTCTACAGGCTGCCCTGCACATAAGGAGTAAGGATAGGTTCAGTTGTTCTACATGTGGCATCTGCTGCCATTTCAGTTACCCAGAGGAATGCTTCCACCTGAATTGCAGAAGATCAAGCACAAATTTCACCATGTATTTTCATCTGAACAGCTCCTGCCTGTCCTCCATCGCCACCAAGGACCTATTGTGGCTCAGTAATTTGCATTAAGGTGCCTATGTTGTGGACACCTGAACTGAAGGGAGAGGAATCCCAGCTCCTGTGGGTCTGTGGCAGGCATGGGAGGGAACTGAGCTCCCTTTCAGCCACAGAAATTACAACCAGCATGAGATGCCTCGACTGACTCTGCTTAATTCCTTCACTAAGTGGGGATGAAGGAGATCCGTCCCTGACCATGACTTCCTGTCCAAACTGATACTGGGACAAGAAGATGTGGTTGTTACACTTAATTGGTTTTCTGCAAGGAGAAATGAGCCTGCTGTCAAGAAGTGTTTGTGCACAGCTGAGGGAGGGAGCCCCAGGGATTTCTTCAGGTTGTTTCCCAGCAGGTTTCCCTGCAGCCCCAGGGCCATGGGCAGGGAGCCTGGTGGGGGGCAGAGCAAGGGAGGCCTTGGGCTGGGCCTCTGCTGCTGAGCTG
>NW_023306402.1:0-3162 GCF_011077185.1 Oxyura jamaicensis
TATACTCTACCTGGGCTATTTGGGATATGTCATGTTCCACATCGACAGTTACATTCGGAATGTGTACACAGCAATGGTCAACCTTATCTTTCAGATATCCACAGACACCATGCTCCTTTAACAGAAGCATATCCAAGGCCATTCTATTCTGCAGGGTCATCTTTGTGGAAAGCTTGTAACTGTATATTTAAGTCTTTAAACCCCTTTTTGGTTATTTTGGCCAATCTGTTTACTTGTCCCATCAAATTGTATATCAGTTCTCTGTTCCGGTAGGTCGCTATCGGGGCAAACAACGATTCTACCACCCACCCTATTTTAGTCCCAGCGGATGGCTGTTGCCATTCGTCATTCTCCTGGCTTATTTCTCTTTTTGACCTTGGTTTTCCTATAAAAGGAGATTGTTTCCAAAGTGGGCATAGGGTGGGTAATCCTAAGGTTATTTCTCTTACTGGGCCATCCAAGCTTAAATGGGTTGTCCAAGTTCCATCACTGGCGGCCCATACAAAATGTCCCATGCTTCGTATAGTCGAATATTTACAATTCACCAAAATCCTCTAAAATCCTCTTCCCACTTTTCTGGTTGGTTATGTTTCCGTTGACTCGTAATCCTCTGCATGCACATCCAGTAGCTAAGGCTATCTTTACTGGAAGCAGAGGTATTGTCTTTAAATCTGTGTCACAATCGAGTATTTGTGTGCAATTCCACCACGGGACTGCCCTTACCCGCTCCCGACTGCTAGTTTCCCTCTGATCCATCCTATATAGTAAGCTTTGGCTATTGTTCATTTTCCCTACCCATTGCATACACCAAGGAGTATCCCCTCCGTATTGGTATTTCTGCAATATGCTCATTGCCCGTGCGGAATCCCAACCTTCTAATTCTCCTGAATCATTTTCCTCTTTGCACTTCCATATAATCTTTTCCTTTTGTCGTGTACATTGTTCATCATATTCACACCATCCTAACCGTCTACTAATGGTGTTCCCTAGATCCGTAAATTGGTAATTTCTTTTCTTTTCACACTGAGAGTAATAGGCAACTATTTTCTCCCTATAATACCCCTCCAACTTTTCTGTCTCTACCACTTTTTCTGCTTCACATTGGATTGTTTTATTTCTCTCGATCTGGGGTAGCGGTGATGTAATTATGCCCCAGGGTATAGGATCACCTGCTGATTTAGGTATAGGTAAACAAGCGGTTACTCGACTTACGATCTGCATTTTTGCAAAATCTCTAATTAATCCTATCATTAAATTTTCTTCTCGATCCCTTACTGCCCACTGTGTTCCTGATGTTATAGGTCGGATCGACATTTTCTTCCTTGTTTCAGAAACCTTAATCTTACTGAATCCTGCCGCAGTTTCATTATCATATGAACATTGGTAGTCTCCTAAGTCTTCCCTGGTAACTTCTTTAATTGTTAAGGTCATTAAACCTCCCAGCCTCACTTCTGTTTTATGCTTTTCATCCTCTTTCACCGGGTCATTATCTTTTGCCCAACTAGTATTAGCCTTACTACTACTTTGTAACTTGCAATGGATGAGCAGGTCCCTTCCCAAAGGGGTTGGATAATTTCAATGACCAGGTCTAATTCCATAATCCTCTTTTCCTTTTACGGTTAGGTTCCACTGCCCATAATCTGAACTCTCATTAATTTTCACCAAGCATCTGTACTTTCCTTGGTCCTCAAGGGTCAGGCTCTGGAGGTGTAATTTTATATTCCCTTCCTTTCCTTGATTTCTCTTATCTACCCATCCTTTCTTTCTCCAGTGTTCCCATAATCCATCATATCCGTCCTTATTGTCATAGATCGTATCAGGATTCTGAAGGGGGTCCCAGATCCTTTACCACACAACCCGGGCTTTTAACAAATCTACAGGGGAGTCGTTTCTGACCGTGCAAATTAGAGTGGCATTATTCCCAACATATTCAGTTCTATTCCCTTTCTTCTGGGGTATCTCTAAAAAGGTCGCCTCCGTTTTACTATAATACAATGATAGCCACCAAGCCCAAAACACTAATACCCACCAGACCCAAAACACTACTAAGACTTGGTACCAATATCCAGCCATATTAGATACTTCGGAATTTTATCTTCGTTGGGCCCAGTGATTGTGCTTCCCAGAGTCTCGGTACTCGCTTCACTCGAGTATAATGTATCCAAGCGTCCACCCCTTCTACCTTAACAGCAGTAAAGGTCACCAGTAGTACTTGATATGGTCCATCCCATCGTTCCTTCAAAGGTTCTTCATTCCAATTTTTAATGTAGACTTTGTCCCCCGGCTGTATGTCGTGTACCAGGTTTTCCAAACCCAAAGGTCGATTCCACACCAGGACGCTGCATAGCCGGGCTAGAGTCTTGCCAAGGGATAAAACATAGTTATACACACCCTGTTTACCAGTAACATGCATATTCGGATTCGGTTCAGGGGATTCATAAGGTTTCCCATATAATATCTCATAAGGGCTTACTGACATCCCACTCTTTGGCTTTATTCTGATCCTTAATAGAGCTATTGGTAAGGCTTGCGGCCATTGTATCTTAGCTTCCTGACAGATTTTGCTTAATTGTCCTTTCAGAGTTTGATTCATCCTTTCTACCTGACTGCTGGATTGCGGTCTCCATGGAGTATGTAAATTCCAAGTAATTCCTAACAACCTACTAACTTCTTTAACCACATTAGCAATAAAATGGGGTCCCCTATCTGAGGAGATACCTAACGGTACACCAAGTCTAGGAATAATTTCCTGTAATAACCATTTTACTGTTTCCTTTGCCTGATTGGTACGACAGGGAAGAGCCTCCGGCCATTCAGAAAAAGTGTCAACCCCTACTAATAAGTATTTGTAGCCACGGGCCTTTGGTAATTCTACAAAGTCAATTTGCCAATAATCCCCAGGCTCTATTCCAGTTCTAGTCCTACCCATTTTGGCATGTTTCCTTGCTACTGGATTATTCTTTAGACAGAGCTCGCACTTTGACATTACAGATTTTGCCATTGTCAACATGTGTACTGAGATGACACCTCATTTCAAATAAGTCACCATCGCTTCTGCTCCCCAGTGGCTTTCATTATGCTTCTCCTGTAGGATTTCTCGCATTACTATTGGGGGCACTACAACTTGTCCTGTTGTTGTTACATACCATCCATCAGAATTCT
>NW_023306403.1:0-2432 GCF_011077185.1 Oxyura jamaicensis
TGAACATCTCTGGTGGAAGGAGAACGCTTTCTTCCCTGAGAGGACTACTGTGCATGGCTGTCCTGTGTCTCCATTGATGAGACTCCCAGGCAAGGAAAGCCCAGTGCAGCCCTCCCGTGGAGGAGCCCCCGCTGGAGCAGGTGGATGTGGCCTGGAGGAGGCTGCGGCCCATGGAGAGCCCCCGCAGGAGCAGGCCCCGCACCGGAGCTGCAGCCTGTGCAGAGGAGCCCACGCAGGAGCAGGGGGCCTGGGGGGAGCTGCTGCCCGTGGGGGACCTGTGCTGGAGCACTTTGCTCCTGGGGGATGGATGGAGCCCATGGGAGGGAGCCATGTGGGAGCAGTTCCTGGAGAGCTGCTGCCTGTGGGCAGCCCCCGCAGGCTCAGGTCGGGAAGGACGGCATCCTGTGGGATGGACCCCACAGGGAGAAGGGGCAGAGAGGGACCATGAAGGGCTGCTGGAGGCAAAGTGCTATCTACTGATCGCATCCCCCATTCCAAGTTGAACGTCTCAGAATCAATCTCTTTTTGGCTGTAATCCTTTCTTCAGTAAAAATTTGATCACACACCTTCCACAGATGGATGGTAGCAGAGAATGATTTTGGAACTCCTCTCATTCAAGTCCATTTGGGGGTAGCGGTACTTCTCCAATGGTTTCTGAGACATCCGCCTTAGCTACAGAGAGTGTTGTGTTGTCATTGCAAGGCGCCTCCGGGGATGACTTCAGAAACAGAATAGAATTCTGTCCCCATGGCAATTTGGGAACAGCTGCCCCTGGGCAAGTTGAGCCAGGAGGGACAGAGAAGTGTGCTGGATGGGATGAAACCACGTGAGGATTTGTGGATCCCCCTGGAGGTGCACGGAGAGGGCCCATGCTCTTCTGTAAGTGCTTTGATGCTTGGCTAAGGAAGAAAAAAAAGTGTTTTTATCGTGAATGCCTCATTTGAGTATTCTGTAGTTTGTGTCAAGTCTTTTCACAAGCATTAAGTTTGGTGCTTTTGCTGAGTGGTGTAGCTGCACAGAGGGACAGATGCAAGGTATGGGCGAGGGCCTCTGCATGTTCTCTTTTTCCTACACCCCCTCAACAAAGAAGGGTAGACAAAGAAGGGGGTGCTGTGGTCCTCCCATAGACCTCAGCTACTAAAACGACAACAAGAGACGTCAAAGTACCCCTGTCCCATTCCAATTCAGGACAGCAATGGACTTCATCCAATGGGCTGGCCTGCTGAGCAGAGGGTCTCAGGATGTTGTGTGTGAAGATGCACTCCCTCTGCTTTCAGATTAGCACTTGCAGTGAGAAAGCTGCCTGACCATAACATTCTTCATTTCATTTTTCACCTGAGTTGTGCTGATTCATTCTGCACTCAGGTCAAAATAAAAGGATTTCCTTTTCCTTAATTCCATGGTCTTAACTTGACAGACTTGGTTATTGACTTAGAAGGCCAGAACTATCTGGCCAGACTGCAACACTTAGGCTTGCAGTGTGGGACAGCTCTCATCCAGGTGATTCAGGGGACTTTCTGGAAAACAAGACATCAGATGGTCAAGTTCATCTCCAAAACTGCTTTTTTTTGGTGATAATGTAGGAAAGGCAAGGAAGAGTAAAGGTAAGAGTCCAGATACTGTAAGATGCAGCAACTGGGAAGGAAACTTCCTTCTGATACAGCTCCATATCGAGTTGTCAATTATGGAGAGAGCAGTTGTAAGTTTCCTGGGGAGACGAATAAGAAGAGACTGTGAGATTGGAAAAAGAAACTAATGGGAAGAGCTATTTCAGGAAATAACGCTAACTGGAAATATAGACTGGAAGAGTGTTTTAAACCAAGACAGAAACCTTTTAAAACTAAAACCCAAGAATTTCATCACCCAAGAAATGAATCACTTTGATCATGGAGTTGTGTCCTGCATTACCTTGGAAGATCTGATTGCCACAGAAAATGGATCTGGGTCTTGAATTTTTTGCAATGCCCTTCTCTGTGTATTCCCTACTGTTTAGTAAGGGCTGAAGTCATACTGCGGATAGAAGCATGTTCTTGCCCAAATCCTTAGCTGTCTGTTTTCACAACAGGTCGAGGAACAGAATGGCTTGGAAACAACTGTGCCTGTGGCCAAGATCATTCATCCTGCTGGACGAGGTAAAAGCTCTGGACAAGCAAAGGGGAGGGATGGACGGACATACAATATGATCACTTCCATTCTATTTCTCTAAGAAACCTTACTGAGAAAACAAAACCAAACAGAACAGAACAAAACAGAATAGAGCAGAACAGATGAAAGAAATGGCTAGCTTGCTGGATACATTGTCTGGGAAACAGTGAAAACCCTTGCAGACAAAAACATAGCAAAGGACTAATGCTTTGAGCTGAATGCTCCAGAAACATCATGAACTCCAACTCTTGCTTATGTTCCCAACAGGCTGCTCTAGTAACATGTCC
>NW_023306404.1:0-2575 GCF_011077185.1 Oxyura jamaicensis
GTCGAGGACCCAGCTACGAAAGAGAGCAGCACTTGTGTCGCATTGAAACACAGGACTCACACCATCCTTTCCCTGCTGACGTGGGGGTATGGCTTAAGTGCATTAGGTGAGCGTGACTTGCTTTGCTTTTAAGGAAGGATGGCCAAGCGGCATTGGCGTGAGAATGATTTAAGTCTGCCCAATCTCACCCTTGTGTTACATCTCAGGAAGTGGACAGGATGAAGCCCACAGCATTCCCTAACAAGAAGGACAAAGAATTTATCCAGACAGAGAACTTACAAGACAAAGAACTTAACGAGCCAATATAAAGAGCCAAACCCTACTAATGAGGCACTTCAGAAAAGACCCCAACTGAGCAGAAATATCATTTCCTGAAGGGGAAACCTTAGTTTCTTTCAGTTTAAGTAATTTTTTAATTTATTTTGGACGTGTGAAGAAAACATACATCTCATGTAAGGTTAGAGGGTCGTTTACAAGGCCAATTACAAGTGCAAATTTACTCTCCAGGAAGCAAAACTAAGTGTAATGAGCTAGATCCCTTCCAGCCCTAAAACACTAGACAGGGTCTGGCCTCACCAGTAATGAACAGAGGGAAAGTACGACTTCCCTTGAACTGCTCGAGATACTCCCTTGACCTGCTCACGATATTCGTCCAATGCAAGCTGAAACACCATTAGCCTTAAATATGGCAAGGCCATGCTGCTGGCTCAGGTTTAACTGGGTGTCCAATGGGACCCTCAGGGCCTTTTCCACTGGGCTGCTTTCCTGAAACTGTTCCTCCACAACTGAAGGACTTTGCACCTCTCCTTGTGGAATTCCATACAGGTCCATACAGCCCATTTCTCCACGTTCTCCAGGTCCATTCAATGACAGCAACACCCTCTGCAGTAGCCAGCACTCCCCTACCCCACGCTCATCTCCATCTTATGGCACCTGCCGACTTACAGGAGGTACACTCTGTCCCATCATCAAAATTATTTATAAGGACATTAAACAGGAATGCAATCAGTATTGACCAATGGGGTACACCAAGAGTTCCTGCCATACAACAGGACTTTGTGCCACTGACCACCACCCTTCTGAGCCCAGCTGCACAGAAATTTCTTATGCTCAGTGTTTACAAGGCCCACAAGAGGCCTGCCAGAAAATCCCCAGTCCCCACTCTTTTCCTCCAGGCACTAGCTGCCACGTCTCCATGTAGAGAACACATGCCACCAAAACAATACCTCAATCAAGGAACCAAATACAAAAGGGAAAAAAAAAAAAAAAAAAGAGAGAGAGAGAGAGAGAGAACACGAGCACACAGATTTTGGATAAACCCTGGACCCTTTACAGAGCTTTCCTGATAAGAACATTACTACAAAGACTCTCTCCACAACAGCACCCTTTTTATTGCCAGAATGACACTTGATTTCATTTCCCTTTTACAAAGGTATACTAGCTTAAAAATGGTACAGTGTATAATGCAGTACAACAGAACATGAAGGTGTTTATGTATCCAGTCCAATAACAACTTCTTTCCAACAAGCCATTGCTATAGGTTGGGTGTCAGTCCTTCTTAAGGGGAATTGGTAAGACAATGTTTACACACGCAGCCAGATGAGAAAGGGAAAAAAATGAAAATGTGAACATTCTAACAAAAACCTGGAAAACCATACCATGATAACTCTCAACTCTCATTGAGGAACTCTGGCAGGCAGGAATGAAAACAATGACAGCAAACTGGATTCTACTTTTGGTATATCTTGGTTCTACATGTAGACAAAGGTCCTCTGAGGCAATGTGTCGACTTAACTTTCAATCCACAGTAACACATAATCACAGTCAAAGCTCTGTATAGAGACCAGGTTGGAATCTTTAGTGCTGCTATAGCTTTGAGTCAATCCCAAGCAGATGGTCCACTGCAAAGTCTGGCTCTGCACGTTTTCACTGTGCCATGGAGAAAATGAGACGGCAGAACTCAGTACAAAATATGGTTCTTGCCAACCGAGGTTGAAGAAAATGCTGTGCAAAAACACTTGGTGCTGACTTGTCTCACACAAGAGATCCAGGACTCAGCAAAGAACGAGAGTAGCACTTGCATCACAGTGAAACACAGGAATAATGCCATTCATATCCTGAAGGCAAGGGAGGAGGATTATAGTGCCTTGTCATCTGCCCTACCTCAGCACTGTGTTACAGCACAGAATAAGACAGGGTGACACAGAGGTCTTTTCTAATGAAAAGCATTTAGACAAGGACCCTGGATCAAAACTTCCTCATGAAATCTTCAGAAAAGCCAATATAAGAGCTGAGAAATACCATTGCCTGAAGGAGAAAGACCCTTGTATTTTTTTAATTTTATTAATCTTTCTTCCTTACAGAGGACTGAAGAAAAGCCTACATCTGACTTAGTGCTAGACGGTTATTCATGTGGACAATTATAAGATCAAATGTATTTCCAGGAAACAAGACTGAGTGTCATGAGCCAGATCCCTTCCAACTCCAAGGCATGAAGCCTTTGGCTGGGTGGACTCACAACTAGTTATAAGGGAAGCCCATTAAAATGTCCAACAGATGGTGTCCCAGGGCTGCT
>NW_023306405.1:0-1424 GCF_011077185.1 Oxyura jamaicensis
GCTCATTTCCTACTTAATACCATCCTGCCCAATTGCAACATGCTTGCCCCTTCTTCATGCTGCTCAAAAGAATTGCAGCCACAACACCCAACAGCATTCCAACCCACCGACAGCATTCAGCTCCAAACCCACCTCTGAGCATCACCCTCTCCAGAGCCTCGCCTTCTGCCACCACAGCTAGGATCTTCCCCCCTGCACAAACGGCACTCTCAAGGCTTTGCACTGGCTCAGCAATCTCAGATGGAAATGGAGAAAGCTGCCACAATGGACACTTACAGCAGCTACTGCTGGAGCTGCCACTCCTCATGCTCAGGAACACAGGAGTCAAAGGCCGTCTGCCAGACTGCTGCAAAACCAGGCCTATGGTACAAAAAAGTAAGATGAAGGAAAACCAATGGGCAGACAAAAACAAAACTCCGCACAGAACCTGGAGAGGCCCTGGAACACCAGGCCAGGGATTGACACAAATAGCCTTCCTTGGAGACAGACAGACCTTGACATGATGAGGCCCTGACCAGCCTCATCTAAATGCAGAGTTCGTCCTGCTCTCAGCAAGGGAACCACAGATGTCCACGTGTCACCTTCAGCACGAGGTACCTTAAGGTTCTTGGCATTTAATTCCACTGCAAGGTCATCCCAGGAGAACATCAGCTTCCAACAAGTTGCAAGCAAACACAAGGCAAGATCGCCCTGCTCAACATCACCCTGGGAACATCAGCAGTGGCCCGGTCCTACTCAGCACCACTGACATGTTCACCTCCACCAGATACCACACCTGCTCACCACACCCCAAGGCTGACTCCAGCTTTTGCAGAATCTTCCCATCAATGAAAGCACCACAAAGAAACATACAAACAGAATCACATAGACACAGTCTCCAGCATACCCTCTACAGCTTACTCTTCCAGTTTTCTGTGCTTCAGCAATCTCCGATGCAAACATGACAGGTGGATGAGGAACACGATTTCTAAAGGTGATGGTGTGACAGCCCAAAAGCCAATGGGTGCTCATTTCATTTTGTGAAAGAACACCCCAGATGTTGACAAGAACAGCACTCTTATGGATGATACCAATTCTATGCATGTATTTTCTGTTTCTTGCAATGAAGAGTTCTGGGGCTTTTGAAGGGGGTGGGTTTGAATGCCAGTGTAGAAAGCACATGAAATCAGGACACCACATATCAAACCATTTCTCTGGTCAGCAACGAAAGGCCACAATCAGACAAAGATGAGACAACAATTGTTTCATGTGCCTTCTTGGGATGCACTTCTGAGTAATGTGTCAATATCACAACACCAGGAGGTCTACAGTTTCAGGCATCTTTCTGAAAACACACATAGCAAGAAGATTTCACAAGGTCCCCACCTAAAAAAACAACAACCAACCAAAGACATGTTCATTTGAAAGGTTTCAAGGGCACACTG
>NW_023306406.1:0-1202 GCF_011077185.1 Oxyura jamaicensis
TTCCCCATGTTCCTCTTAACCTCTTGCTGTTGGGCAGCGCTGACTCGTGTGTTGCTCCCAGCAGAGTCCCTCATTCACAGGGACATCCTCAGGCTGCGTCAGTCAGGACACATGAAAGGGACGTGCCAACTGTAATCCTGAAAGAGAAAAACCATTACATTGGATTAATGGAGAAATAGAACAAGCTTTTCTCATGTAAGTTTTCTGACTAATTAATGTGTTAGTTTTTTTATTATTATTATTACTTTTTATTTTTTATTTTTTCCCTGAGACAGCACCCCAGGCCAAGAACCATGCAGATGCCCAACAGCAGCTCCATCACCGAGTTCCTCCTGCTGGCATTCGCAGACATGCGGGAGCTGCAGCTTCTGTACTTTGCGCTCTTCCTGGGCATCTACCTGGCTGCCCTCCTGGGCAACGGCCTCATCCTCACCACCATAGCCTGCGACCACCGCCTCCACACCCCCATGTACTTCTTCCTCCTCAACCTCGCCCTCCTCGACATGGGCTGCATCTCCACCACTCTCCCCAAAGCCATGGCCAATGCCATCTGGGACAGCAGGGCCATCACCTATCAAGGGTGTGCTGCACAAGTCTTCTTTTCGGTCTTCTTGGTTGTAGCAGAGTATTATCTCCTCACCGTCATGGCCTATGACCGCTACGTTGCCATCTGCCAGCCCCTGCACTACGGGAGCCTCCTGGGCAGCAGAGCTTGTGCCCAGATGGCAG
This sequence comes from Oxyura jamaicensis, assembly GCF_011077185.1. Taxonomy (NCBI): domain Eukaryota; kingdom Metazoa; phylum Chordata; class Aves; order Anseriformes; family Anatidae; genus Oxyura; species Oxyura jamaicensis. The sequence goes on from NW_023306406.1 coordinate 730, forward strand.
CAGCTGCCTGGGGCAGTGGCTTTCTCCTTGTTGTCCTGCACACGGCCAATACATTTTCCCTGCCCCTCTGTAAAGGCAACTCTGTTGACCAATTCTTCTGTGAAATTCCCCACATCCTCAAGCTCTCCTGCTCAGATGCCTACCTCAGGGAATTTGGGGCACTTCTGTTTAATATTTCTTTAGTCTTTGGTTGTTTTGTTTTCATTGTGGTTTCCTATGTGCAGATCTTCAGGGCCGTGCTGAGGATGCCCTCTGAGCAGGGCCGCCACAAAGCTTTTTCCACGTGCCTCCCGCACCTGGCCGTGGTCTCCCTCTTTGCCAGCACTGCCATGTTTGCCTACCTGAAGCCCCCCTCCATCTCCTCCCCATCCCTGGACCTGGTAGTGGCAGTTCTGTACTCGGTGGTGCCTCCAGCAGTGAACCCCGTCATCTACAGCATGAGGAACCAGGAGCTGAAAGCCACACTGAAGAAA
>NW_023306407.1:0-1350 GCF_011077185.1 Oxyura jamaicensis
GACCTTAGCTCGGCACAGTTGTGAACGGAAGCGCTAAGCCTGGATTGGGAAGGTGAGTGGAGACAAGTTTGAAAACGGGCATTGTTTTTCGTTTGCTAGTCTTTCGTCCACCTCTGGGTGATTCCTCTTTTCTGGGGATGAGGAATATACTGGGAACAGTGTAGTTGGTCTCTGTGGTCCACACTGAGGATGGATTCTGATCCCTGAGAATTGAGTTCAGGGGCAAATGCTGTGTGTTGGGGGCTGGTTGGCAGGGGAAAGCGGGGAGTTGTCTAGAGGGTGTCTATGTGACTGCAGTAGCAGAGCAGGTCAGGTGACTACTGTTTTGTTTCTGCGGTGGGTGTTTCACAGGAAGAAGTTTGGCTGGCGTGCCGGTGCCTGATGGCGCTTTATTTCTCCAGGTGAAAAGGAGCCTCGTGCCTGAAGCAACATCCTGGCTAGCCTTTGTGTTCCTTGTTGAGGATGGAACCTGCCTCCCAGCATTCCCAAGCTAAGTTGGGGGGCAAGTGCTATGTTTGAGCTGGGGTTGTGAATGGACACGTAGGGCGCGGGTCTGTGCTTTTAAGTCATTGCAGCTGATGGGGCCTTTCAGGATTGATCATGGTCAGTCAGAGAGATTATATGTGGGGGGTCCTGTCAGGTACGGCGTGAGCACGTGCCAGACAGGACAGGACCAGATAATTCTCTGTGTTCTGTGTTTTCTGTGTTCTGTGTTGTCTGTGCTGTGCTGTTGCTCTTGGTGCTTGTCAGGCCCTGGGGCAGCCATCCTGAGGGTACTGAACACTTGTCCTCATCGGAATAATGCTGATGCTCAATTGGAAGCTGAGCCCCTCTTGTCTTGCAGTGGGAGCTTAAAGAGCTCTCTACTTCTGTGTAATGTTTTTTGTATCAAGTGTTTCCTCATCAGATCATCATATGTGACTTGCTCATTGTGTCTTGATATTCATCTTGTCTTGATCTCCTCGTTGCCTTGTTCCGCTGGACAGATAAGATAGGCAACTTGGTGGCCACACCTAAGGTCCTAAATGCTCGTTTTATCATCGTAGGGCTGATTTGAGCGCTTCTTGACTTGCAGTCGCATCTTAAAGCGCAGATGCGTTTCAGGTCTTGTGCATCATACTCGGTTTCAGATCGCATCTGTTTCCATCCTCGCTGTTGCGGACGTCACGTGGGCTTCATCAGGAGCTCTTGCTTGGGAATTCATTTCCGAAGCGTTTTTCTTATGGGGTTTGCAGTGCCCATTGTTTCAGTCTCTTGTCTTAAAGGCAGGCTATTTATGCCTGTGTCATGCCAGTTCTGGCAGTTGCTTCCAGTCGCAGGTCGTGGCATTTGAGTCTCTCCTTGGGTGTG
>NW_023306408.1:0-1053 GCF_011077185.1 Oxyura jamaicensis
AAAAAGAGGGTTTATAATCTTTGGAAAAGAGGGCGGGCCACTCAGGGGGACTACAAGGATGCTGCGAGGCGGTGCAGGGACAAAATCAGAAAGGCCAAAGCTCATCTGGAGCTCAATCTGGCCACCGCTGTTAAGGACAACAAAAAATGTTTTCATAAATACATCAACACAAAAAGGAGGACTAAGGGAAAGCTCCACCCTCTACTGGATGTGGGGGGAAACTTAGTAACCAGAGATGAGGAAAAAGCTGAGGTGCTTAGCGCCTTCTTTGCCTCAGTCTTTAACAGCAAAACCAGTTGTTCTCTGGACGCCCAGTACCCTGCGCTGGTGGAAGGGGATGAGGAGCAGAATGTGGCCCCCACAATCCATGAGGAAATGGTTGGTGACCTGCTACAGCATTTGGATGTACACAAGTTGATGGGGCCGGATGGGATCCACCCGAGGGTACTGAGAGAACTGGCGGAGGAGCTGGCCAAGCCGCTTTCCATCATTTATCGGCAGTCCTGGCTATCGGGGGAGGTCCCACTCGACTGGTGGCTAGCAAACGTGACGCCCATCTACAAGAAGGGCCGGAGGGTAGACCCGGGGAACTATAGGCCTGTTAGTTTAACATCAGTGCCAGGGAAGCTCATGGAGGAGATTATCTTGGGAGTCATCATGTGGCAGTTGCAGGGCAAGCAGGCGATCAGGCCTGGTCAGCATGGGTTTATGAAGGGCAGGTCCTGCTTGACGAACCTGATCTCCTTCTATGACAAGGTGACACGCTTAGTGGATGAGGGAAAGGCTGTGGACGTGGTCTACCTTGACTTCAGTAAGGCATTTGTCACCGTTCCCCACAGCATTCTCCTCAGGAAACTGGCTGCTCATGGCTTGGACTGGCACACACTTCGTTGGGTTAAGAGCTGGCTGGATGGCCGGGCCCAGAGAGTTGTGGTGAATGGAGTCAAATCCAGTTGGAGGTCGGTCACTCGTGGAGTCCCCCAGGGCTCGGTACTGGGGCCAGTCCTCTTTAACATCTTCATCGATGATCTGGACGAGGGGATCGAGTGCGCC
>NW_023306409.1:0-3017 GCF_011077185.1 Oxyura jamaicensis
GGTGCCACCTGTGGTCAGAGCCCCCAGCCCTGCTGCACTGTGCAGAGGAGCTGCTGCTGGGCAGAGCTGTCTCTCTGCAGCACTGCTGGCTTGCCAGGAGCTCCCCTTGGGCCCAGGAGCCCAGCCCAGCTCAGTAGCACAGCACCCGACCATGGAAGGGACCCATAAGGATCATCGAGTTCGTGGGCTCTCTGCCATTGGGCTCCCTCGAGGGCTGATAGCTCCTTAAGTCTCTCCTGGGATGTGGTGTTTGAAGCAGACTGCAGTCATCGTCAACTGCTTCGTTGTGTAGATGTCGGAGACTTATTTTTTAAGATGTGATTTGTGCTGTTGGACTGTGGTTATCAAACATGTTGTGCTTTAACCTGTTAGGCACCTCAGCACCACACAGATGTTAGCTCACACCCACCCCCCCAAAAGATAATGGGTTGAAATAAAGCTAGTTTGAAAGGACATAAAATGAATATGAAAACAAAAAGAATATGAAAATGAAATACTACTAATAAATAATAACACATTTTATTTTTATTATTATTATTATTATATGTATAAAGCAAGGGATGCACAATGCAATTGCTCATCACACACTGACCGATGCCCAACCTTTCCCCAAGCAGGGGTCCCCCTGAACCTGGACAGCCTGCATTAGGATCTCCTGTGCAGGTCCCTAGAGCTTACTTTGGTTTAGGGCAATCCAAGCTTTCAGAAGGATTTGGAACATTTGCTTCCTGTTCTCAAATGCTTCTGCTGTGCTGCCCCACGTAGTGATGTCATCAAGGTATTGCAGTTGTTCAGGAGCTTCCCCCTATTCTAGAGCAGTCTGGATCAGCCCATGGCAAATGATAGGGCTGTGTTTCCAGCCCTAGGGCAGTCAATTCCAGGTGGACAGGACGACCCTCTATGTGAAAGCAAAGTGTGGCCTTCACAGTGCTGCCAAAGGGATGGAGAAAAACACATTAGCAATATTAATTGTGGCCTAGCACTTGGCTGCCTTTGACTCCAGTTTGTACTGAATGAAATTCTAGCATGCCTGGCACAGCAGCACTCAGCGGTGCTGTGACTTCATTCAGGCCACAGAAGTCCACCGTTATTTTCCACTCACCATTAGAATTTTGCATTACCCATATGAGACTATTAAAGCTTGAGCAAGTGTTGCTGATCGTTCCTTGGCTCTCCAGTCAATAAACCAGCTCATGCATGGGAATGAGGGAGTCTCTGTTAATGCAGTATTGCCTCAGGTGCACTGCTGTGGTAGCGATTGGCACCTGCTGTTAATTGGTCATCAGCACCTCCACAGCAGAAGGGTCGTGTGAAAGAGTGGGCCAGGTAAACAACTGTTTCCTGTCCTCCATCTCCAAGGCAGCTATGCCAAAAGCCTACCAATACCCTTGTGGATCTTTGAAGTACCCTCTCCTGAAGTAGTCTATGTCAAGGTTTGCACAGAGCCTCCAGGCCAGTCCCGATGGGTTGCTTTTGACACTCCTTCCCAGTTAGACTCTCTTCAGCTTCCAGTACAGTTAACTCTTGGGTTTGACGTGCCAGGCCAATAATCCTCAAAGTCCAATACACCCAATTGTCCCTTTCCTCCCCCTGCCTGGAGGCTGGGTCTCTCTAGTCCTGCTTATAGCATTCATTACTCTGTTTGGAGGACTGCCCACTGGAAACTGGAGCAGCAATTTTCTCAGAACTCCTATTTGCCAGTGTTTTTCCTTGCACTTCATGTATCCATGCCTCTAGGGTGGAGGTAGATTTTTGCATCCCATTTTCTCATGGCCTTTCCATGGTCACACAGTTCAAACCACAGGGTGGCACATAGTATGCACCCACTATATCAACTTTCTTGAGCAGAAGAATGCTTACACCTGATAGTTGAGGTATTGGTTTGTGCAGGTGGGGAGGAAGATGTATTCTCTTGCATGTTGTGAGAAAGTTTCTCTCTGGATGAGATGCAGGCCCATAGAGAAGAAGAGAGACTTTCTTTGTAATGCCATTGTTGCCTAGCCAATTCATCCACTGTGGGTTCCTCTTGGTCTTTCTAGGTCATTACTGCCAATGAGTTGGCATATGATGATGGTGCGCTCTGTACAAACTTCTGCCACATGGATCATGTGTACTCGACTTCATCTGGATCTTTGGATAGTTTTTTGTTGTCTAAGTTTCTACTAATCACCTTCAGCATGGCTAATTCCCTCAGGTACTGGACACCCCTCTGCATGTTGGTCCACTTTCCTGGTTGACATACTAGATCTTTCTGGAAGGGATACCTTTCTTTCAAGAATGAAAGATTTAAGTTCCTTGTGTCCTTTTCCAATGGCTTTGTCAATCACCCCTTCCCTAGACTTCCTTGTCCTCTAATTCCAGATTATTGGCCCCTTTCTCTGAGAACTGGAGCAGCCAGGTGTCAATGTGCTCACTGAGATGATGGCTGAAATCTTTTCCCATACCTTGTAGCTTACCCTGGGAAAGGGATCGCTTGGTTTCTGATGTTTATGTGATCTCTTCTTCCTTGTCCTCCTGCTTCCATGATGGCCCAACTTTGAAGAAATCTGCCTCATCTTCTTCCTCCTTTCTTGTCTGGGTAGGAGTTTCTTTCCTTTCTAAAGGAAAACTGACTTTCACACTCATTGTTTTCTCTTGCATAAAGAGGCAACCGATACTGACACAGGTTGCTTCTCTGGCCCAGCCATGGGCCCCATCATAGGAACAGGAGTGGCTGCAGGGCCCAACACAGGAGTTGCTCTGGCTGTACGGCCTTTCAGAGGAGTTGGAGTGGCTGCAGGGCCTATTGCAGGTTTTGGAGTGGCTATAGGGTTTATCACAGGGGTTGGTTTAAATTTAGGGCCATCACAGGAGCTGGAGCACCTGCAGGGCCTGTTGCAGGGTTTGGAGTGACTGCTGGGCCCTTCGCAAGGGTTGGACTGGCTGATGGACCTGTCACAGGGGCTGGGGTGTGCCTGCAGGAAAAGTCACGGGTTGGAGAGGTGTTGACTGTGGCTTGTTAAGCATAGGTCAAGGCC
>NW_023306410.1:0-1081 GCF_011077185.1 Oxyura jamaicensis
GTGTCTTCTTGGGAACAAGGTGCCCAAACTCCATTATAATCTGTCAGACACACTGTCATTCCATTGGGTGGGTTGAATAATGAGCTAACTCATTTAGCTCATGGAATGGTGATTTGTGAGACAGAAGGTATGGATTTTGCTCAAAGAAGTCTGCCTTGTCATTGTCTTTTCCTCTAGTGACAGGTGCGCATGGCCAGATGCAGCAAATGTCCAACAGAAGCTTCCCCACTGAATTCCTCCTCTTGCCATTCGCAGATACACGCGAGCTACAGCTCCTGCACTTCGGGCTCTTCCTGAGCATCTACCTGGCTGCCCTCCTGGGCAACGGCCTCATACTCACAGCGATAGCCTGCAACCACCACCTCCACACCCCCATGTACTTCCTCCTCCTCAACCTTGCCCTCGTTGATCTGGGATCCATCTCCACCACTGTCCCCAAAGCCATGGCCAACTCCCTCTGGGACACCAGGGCCATTTCCTATGCAGGCTGTGCTACCCAGGTCTTTTTCTTTATTCTCTTTGTGGCAGCCGAGTTTTATCTTCTCATCATCATGGCCTATGACCGCTACGTTGCCATCTGCAAACCCCTGCACTACGGGACAATAATGGACAGCAGAACTTGTGTCTACATGGCAGCAGCTGCCTGGGGCAGTACTTTTCTCTATGCTGTGCTTCACACTGCCAATACCTTTTCCCTCCCCTTCTGCCAAGGCAATGTCCTGGACCAGTTCTTCTGTGAAATTCCCCAGATCCTCAAGCTCTCCTGCTCAGATGCCTATCTCAGAGAGGTTAGGCTTCTTGTGGTTTGTGCCTTGTTTTTTGGGGGGTGATTTGTTTTCCTTGTGCTGTCCTATGTGCAGATCTTCAGGGCTGTGCTGAGGATCCCCTCGCAGCAGGGCCAGCACAAAGCCTTTTCCACGTGCCTTCCTCACCTGGCTGTGGTCTCCCTGTTTCTTAGTACTTCCACATTTGCCTACCTGAAGTCCTCCTCCATCTCTTCCCCATTCCTTGATCTTTTGCTGGCAGTTCTGTATTCGGTGGTGCCTCCAGCAGTGAATCCTCTCATCTACAGCATGAGGAA
>NW_023306411.1:0-3110 GCF_011077185.1 Oxyura jamaicensis
GTCTTTCTGGGGGTCTCTTGTGCTGAAGGCTCGTAGTCTTCCTCCCATGCTTTGTCCTTCAGTCATCCTTCAGCTCCCCGTTTCTCCTTATTTGGTGGATCTCTTTGCTGGATATCAGAGGCTTGGGCAGTGTCCCATGCAAAAGCCAGCAGTTTCCTAAAAAAAACTCCTTGGTCCTCTTATCTCCCAGACTAGAGTCTCAATGTTCGCCCTTCAAAACCTCTATTTACACAAATTGCTGGATCGTCCCTTTGCATGATACAAGAACTATGTAAACTAATCACTCTGTTTTTCTTAAATAGGAGTTTATATTTCATCATGCAGCCCTAGTATTGTTCCATACTGACACGAATCAAATGAACACATTTCACACTTACGGACTGGGTTTTTTTGTTAGGCAGTTCTCCCCATCTGGAATATTTTTCTTACCCAGAAATTGGACTAATGTACGGAGGTCCTCCATAGAGGCACCATGCAAGAATGGTCGAGGTGCACCCAAAGCTATGGCCTTACGCCACAAGTCACCCCGTTCCCTATTAGGTTTGAACCTCTCTTTGAATTTGGGGTATCTGGGATTTTGAGTATGGATTTGGCGGTCTCGCCGAGAGTGGTCTTGGGACTTAATACTGGATGAACTAATCCAGCCCATTTGGTGTCCGTACTTATCTATGTCTTGTACAAATTCACTCCAGGTGGGAATGGGGGAGTTTGGATTTTGCCTATAACCACGATCATCATCCCTATGTGCAGCTAGTATGCAATCTTGGGTATTTGCTATGAACATCTTAAGACACTCAGGGAGTCCACGGATGAGAGGGGTTAATTGAGCTGGGTCAGTAGGAGCTAACATCAGGGATTTCCTGAATTCATCTCTTTCATATATCACCTGAATGCAGGCTGCTTTCTGTGCTGCTGCAGCCAGGTCAGAATAGATTGTGGCTCTAATTTCCAGGGGTTCCCCTCTCTCCTGGGGATCTATACCACCTGCCCAGTATGCCGCCCGTGCAGTTATAGAGTAATTATGGTCTTCTGGTGTGGTGGTTAAAAATACTCCAGGTCCCCAAAAGCCTCCTGCCTCTTCCTCACTCAACATAATTCGATCTCCTCCTTCAAGAGAAACTCACCACACATAATCAACTTCCGATTCCCCTGACCGCCTTGAGAACTTCTCCTGTATTTTAACCAACTCTGCCAGTGACCATGGAATCATTCACACAATAGTGTGGATTTCATCATCATCATCAACAGTGGTCTCAGTCTTAACCAAAGGTCTCAAGGAAATCGATTGAGGTTCAGAATCAGCAATTTCTTCGACATCATCATCACTGTCAAACCAGAAATCACCATCCCAGCTTTCAGGGTCTGCACTATGCAGCAATCTACAAATCTGCTTAACTGGAGTAGAAGGCTGTACTTTATTTAACAGATGATTAACCCTCTCCAGCAATTGTTTAAGATGATTATTCTCACTTACAAGTTTGTCCACTCTGATTCCTAATGTTTTTCCCGTCTCCCTTTCAAAGGCCAATGATGACTTCAACACCTCATTCTCTGATTTCAAAGCTGTATATTCCACATCAGAAATCAGTTTGGGAGCAGGAGTTTCCTTAGCTTCCTGCTGAGCACAAGACAAACAGGCTCTTAACACAGCACACATCGCACCTTTACCCTTTCTTTGACCAATCTTTCATGACACTGCTCAGTATTTTCTACCACTTTCTCTTGATTTTTCCAAAATTTTTGGGCCCACTCCTTCCCCACCTGGGAAGGGAAACATTTGCATTTTTGCAGCAGTTTATCCATAGCAATCCTGCCGACTACACCAATTTCTCTGTTGCGTTAAGGGGTGTAGCTGATTAACCGTTATGGGTCCGGTCGGATTCAGGGTACTGGACTATCACAATCACAGATTCACCAATAACGCATTAACCGATATGGGTCTGATGGTTTTACTGTGCTAGGCAGCTGAACACCACAACTGCTCTCTCACTCCCCCTCCTCAGATGAGGAGGGGAAGAAGTAAAGGAAAGAACAACTCACGGGTTGAGATAAGGATAATTTAATTAAAGAGAAAAAAAATATTAAGGAAATATTATTATTAATTTAAAAATTCAACTAAAGGGAAAAAAGGGAAAGGGGAAGAGGGAGGCGGAAAGGGAATAACAAAACAAAAGAAGTAAAGGCTTTGTGGAAGTGCAGAGGAAAGAAATTACTCTCTACTTCCCACAAATGAGCGATGCTTGACCACGTCCTTGAAGCAGGGCCTCAATGCGCATAGCTGGTGTTCGGGAGGAGGACAGACGTTTTTGCAACAAGAGCCCACGCCTCCCCTCTTCTTCCTTTTTCTACCTTTTATTGCTGAGTGTGACATCGTATGGTATGGAATATCCCTTTGGTTGGTTTAGGTCAGCTCCCCTGGTGGTTTCTTTCTCACTTTTTTGCTCACCCTTAGGAGGGTTACAGAAAGTCCTGATGCTGTGCCAGCATTTATCAGCAGCAGACACAGCACTAGTGTGATACCACTGCTGTTCTAGCTACAAGTGCAGAGCGCAGCACTGTATGGGCTGCTGCAGTTAACATCCCAGCCAGACCCAGTACAATGGGTCTGTTAGGATTCAGAGCACTGAACTACTACAGTCACAGATTCACCAGTAATGTATAACCGTCCTTTCTCTAGTCGCGTTCAATGAGAACTATTCTTAGCGTAGCAGACACATAATCACAATGTGATTATATGAAGGTGCTTTATTCAGCGCTGGAAACCAGGGGCAGGTGCCCAAATCTGGCTTCAAATCCCGTTACATCCCGACCGCAATTTATACTATTGTGATTACATAAGATGATGCATATTCATTATAGATTACAACATCAGCCTCGCATTCCATTCTAATTAGCTCTCCTCCCCTTTGCACATGCTCAGTGCCATCTGGTGGTCTTTTAGGTGGTCTTCATGATGAAGTAAAGAGTCTTCCTCTCTTCTGAACTCTTCACCCTTCTCCCCGGCGCATGCTCTCTTCAGTTCCTGGTGCTTATCCAACAGGTGAATCCATCTTCGGCTCCTTATCAAAGGTCGAATTGTACCTGTTATTCTTCAAATGTCCTCCCTATAC
>NW_023306412.1:0-4663 GCF_011077185.1 Oxyura jamaicensis
CAGGTCGTCGTCACCTCAGCAGCTGTTATATCTCCCCCAGAGACAGCGTCCCATAGAGTTGTCCCAGCATTTTCCCAAGTTTGTAAATAAAACACTGCCGAAACCGTCGACGAGGCACCATTTTTTTGGTAAAAACTTTAACAGTAGTTTCAGCTTATATGAGTCATATTTTGTCCCTCTTTTTTCTAAGAGTTTGCTTATCAATTTCACTATAGCCTCTTCCCTGGCTGATAGATTTGTCCCCATTTTACTTCCCGCTGCTCACCTGGGGATAGGCGTGAATCCGCATGGGAAGCTGCAGTCCAGCTGTCAGCTTGACTCGTTCAGTGGGGTTCCCTTCGGACGCTAAGCCTGCGTTGTCTACCCCTTACCACGTCGGGGTCACCATTTGAAGGGAATGAAAGACACGACTCCAGGCTGGTGCGTAGCTGAAGCAACTTTATTGTCTAACCCATCTACTTATATAGACAGTGTATCTACATGCTTTTATCACTTGACTTGGCAAAGCTCGCTCATTAGCTGTTATTTATTGTTCACGAGGAGATCGCACGGCAGCCATATCTCCTTTGCGTGTACTGATGAGCAACAGGGCAAACTGCACCTGTTGTTTTTGTTCTTCTTGTCCCCCAATTGTACCTCCTTTATCTTCAAGCTACGTGACTTTCGCCCCGTTCTGCATTTTTCCTTTTTTTACTTCATCTCTGTATCTAATATACTCTACATACTTTCTGACTGATCTCCCACAGGCTGCCAGGTGGGATGTGCAGGGCTTCACAGCACAGAATGAATTCTGCTCACAGCTCTGTGACGATGTCCTGGCAGTGCCATAGGGCTTCCTGAACTGCAACTCCTTCTCCCCCCAGCCTGAAACCTTGCCTTGGGACACTCTCTGTGTCATAGAATCAGAGAATCATAGAATGGCCTGGGTTGAAAAGGACCTTAAAGGTCATTTAGTTTCAACCCCCCTGCTCTGGGCAGGGTTGCCAACCACTAGAGCAGGCTGCCCAGAGCCTCATCCAGCCTGGGACCCCCAGGCCTCTGTCCCATACAGCCTGATGGAAGTCAGTAGTGGGATGTGCTTCTGGTGGTGTGAGAAGAGGGGGACATGTTCCTGGACCGTGTTTGTGCTATGGAAAGGTGGTGCTGCAGAGCAGCCTCTTGCAGGAGGGTGCTGGGGGCAAGAACAGCACATGTGCATTCATAGGTGCATCGTGGGCCAGAGGACAGGTCATGCAATGAGATAGATCACTGCAGGATACATGCACTTGTGTTGTGCTATGGAAGAAAATGTGTGTACCATCTGTTTACCACATTTGCGTAACTTAATAAAAAGAAGGTGGTGCAGCCTGCTTTGCTGCATGGGAGGGAACGCTCCTCAGGACGTGCAGGCTGTGCCTAGCCAGTAGGTGCTACTCTTACAGGAACATCTGTTAAGCTGTGAGAGTGCACAGATAATCTCTGCCCTGAGATGCTTGAACCTAAAAGATGGACAAGAACTTCTGGTGACTGGAGATGGCTGAACTGATTCACAGCAGGGAGATAAAATCACTGCTGTGTGTCTTCATTGCCTTGATGCAAAATGGAGGGATGAAGTGCAGCTGGCTCCCAGGATCCAAGGGCCTGGGCCTACATTGCATAAAGTGCAGGTGCCTAAGAGAGTATGCAGTGGTCTCAGAAATGGCCTGCCCATGGTTCCGTTGCTGCCTGTAAGGGTGTCTGAGGCTCTGATAGCAAGCAAGGAACAATTTCTGTGTCCCAGAGATGTTAATTTTCTTTCAGTCTGATGCTCCTGGTGAGACAAGATCTCACTCTGGTGTTATTCCTGATAGCCAGACAGTAACCCACCTTTAGCAACCCCATGTCATGTTTTGCCCCATTTTAAATTTATTTCTCAGTCTTATTATTCTTTGCCAATGTTTTCTGAAAGCCTTATGTAGTATTAAGGTCAGGTTGATAGATCTAAGGTGGGTCACTTCCCTTCCTCTTTCAGAACAGGTACGGGCTTTACCTTTATTATTTTTCAGCCACGTGACTTCAGCTCCTTCCCCTCCTTTTCCTCATAGGTATTTTTATTGAAAGCTCTGTTGTTAGCTGTGATCATGCAGCGATTCTTTCATTGTCCTGGGATCAAGAATATCTTGTCCTTTCTGACTGGAGTGCATTAATCTCCTTGGATTTGTTTCCACTTCAAATGCTCATTTCCTTCTCTGCACTCTCTCTTCCCTGTATTGTCTAACCTGTCATTGATGCAGCTTCCATGATCTTCTTCATGCCAAAACAGTATCAAAGATGCAGTCTCTAACTGGATCAGCTTGAGATAGCTCTTTAACTTGATAAACAGACTAATAGGTAGAGCTGCTAGGTGGGGGGAGCTTAAAGAAACACAAAGATTATGAGTTCAGGTGTCATCTGGATAGGAAAAAAAACAGGACTGCAGTTGTTAACTCTTGCAAACTAGCTGCGCTGAGCTGCAAGGTGGGTAGGAGAACCAGACTAGAGTGTGCTGTGTTCTTGGGAAGGGGTGGGAGACATGGACAAGGAATGGGTACTAGACTGGGAAAGTCTGCCTTCCCGCTAGTTCCCAGATGCACAAGAGAGTCATCTGTGCATATGTGGCTCTCTTTGCTCAGGAACATTCCTGCATACTTGTGCAAGGAAATTGAAAAGCATACTGTTTCAGGATTTTATTTTTTTTTGGGGGGGAGGAGAGAAACAAAGTTGTGTTTCTGCAATAGAAGGTGTTTTTGCAGTAGAAAATTGCACTAACCTTGTATATTCAAAAGTGATTGTGCAGCATAGCAGTGGGGAGTATGTTAAGCAGATAAGGGGAAGGTCCCACTGTCCCATAATAAAGAGGATAGCTAAGAAAAACAGGATGAGCAGTACGAAATCAGTAAAAACAAAAAGTAGCCTTGAGAGAAGAAGGAAAAAAAAAAGGAAAAGGAGAAATTAATGGTTGGTCAAATCAAATTGTACATATATGGTATAGAAGAGCGTTGAGTAGCTTGTGAAACTGTAGTACTCAGCCAATGAGGAAGCAGGGGAGAAATCAGGTGTCGGGTAATAGGGAATATAAGGTTATGATAAACTTTTACTGTGTGATCCTGCTTGCAGGACACCAGCCATTTCAATCGTGAATAAAATAGCTTCATAGAAGATCCTGTCTGAAGAAAATTATTGAGATTTTTCTCACAGGGGGGCGAGAACTCAAGTTATCTATGTGATGTTTGAACTGATAAGTTGCTTAACCATGATGCAGTCAACACTGGGAAAATGTGTTCCTGAGTATTGGCTAACCCAGACTTGATTTGACACCAATTAAATCATTGCTCAGCTCCTTATGGCCCCCAGGGAATGGGCTCTTCAGGTGCTACTCTTGAAGGGAGCAGGGAGTCCGTGCTCCCTACATAATTAGGCTAATGTCACTGGTTTGTTTTAATTCCAGAACTACGCCTGATTATGGGTAAACTGGCACCAACTGCAATTACTTCTGGAGAAGTGTGACCGAAATGCTTTCAGTGGGCAGGCTTTTCTCCATTCTGCTCTGCACACATTGGTGCAGGAGCAACCACATACCTACTTAGCCTCTTTTTACCTGGTACTTCCAATTCACTTAAATTGCTTATTAAGGCACCTTCTTTTGCCCCCCCTCTGGGGCTCCCATGGCAAAGAGCAGGGACACAGGCATTGTGCTTCTTACCACGTGTGTTCTGTGTAGCTCAGATAGCATAGCTGTCCTCACAGATGTCCTTCTCGGCAGGGAAAATGACCCATCTGGACCATTGGGCTAGGGAAATTTGTTGTTCTTTGTACTGAGGCTATTTCCAGTGCTTACTTGTACTGTATTTTTCCCCACATAGACCAGCTTTCAGACCTTTCCCAGTAACTCAACTGATAAAGTCATAAGCCCACGTATAGGAAGATCCATTGGAGGTGTAAATAATTCATATCTCTGGTCCCAAGATATTGCTGTCCTACCCTGAGTATCTTCCCTGGCTTTGCCTAGTTTCTTCTTATGATCCATGGCAGGAGCGACAAATCTGCCCTGAGGTTTGGCTTGCTGTGGCTGCTGTCTCCATCACCGCTTGTTAGCATGTGAACAGTTGTAGTCACTTTTAAGGGATTTCTTGCCTGAATATGGCTTATCACGAGCAGTGATTGTAGCTTGACCCTTCAGAAGAACAGCAAGTTTATTTCAGCAGACATCTGCACTTAGTCATTTTCTATTGCCAACAAAATGTTCTCTCTAGTCCACATTCAATGGCATCTTAGTTAATCTACTGCTGAGATACCTGTGGTGGTTTTACTCGAGTGGGCAGCCAAGCTCCACCACAACCGCTCTCTCACCCCCCCCTCCTCAAAGAGAAAGGGGGAGAAAATACAACACAAAGAGCTCGAGGTTTGAGATGAGAATGATTTCATTAAAGGGAAAGGGAATGGGGAGAAAAAGAAACAAAAAAACAACAAGGCCGCGTGGAAGCACAGAGAGAAAGGAAAATAAAATATTCTCTACTTCCCATCAACAAGCGATGTTCAGCCACGTCCTAGGAAGCAGGGCCTCAAAACATGTAGCGGTTGTTCAGGAGGACATCCCCCTCCCTCACGAGAGCCCCCCTTTTTATTGCTGAGTGTGACATCAGGTGTTATGGAATATCCCTTTGGT
>NW_023306413.1:0-1269 GCF_011077185.1 Oxyura jamaicensis
GTGCTCCAGACACAGGAATGAATGCTATGAGCAGGACTAGAGGGGCCTGTCCTCCAGCCAGGGGGAGGAAAGGGACAATTGGGTGTTTTGGACTTTGAGGATTCAATGGCCTGGCACATCAGACCACAGAAGATAGAAAAGATTTGATGGACCCTGGTGCACAGCGTAGCCTAATGCCATCCAGCTCTAAAGGGGCAGAACCCATCTGCATCTCTGGACTGACAGGGCATTCCCAAGAGTTAACTGCAGTGGAGGCTGAAGTGAGTCTAACTGGGAAGGAATGGCAAAAGCACCCCCTTGGGACTGACCCGCGGGCTATGCACATCCTTGGCATAGACTACTTCAGGAGAGGGCACTTCAAAGATCCAACCAGTGGGCTTTTGGCAGAGCTGCCATGGAGACAGAGGACATTAAAGAGTTGTCTAGTGTGCCTGGTCTCTCCTAGGACCCTTCTGTTGTGGGGTTACAGAGGGCTGAAGAACAGCAGGTGCCAGTAGCTACCCCAGTGGTGCACCAGCAGCAAGATCATACTGACCAAGACTCCCTGATTGCCATCTATCATCTGCTTCATCGACTGGACAGCCAAGCAGTGATCAGCAAGACTCGCTCAATCTTTCATAGATCCAAGTAGTCAGTGTCTAAGGGGAAGTGGAGGCTAACGGTAGACTCTCATGACCTGAATGACCTCATGCCACCTCTGAGGGCAGCTGTGCCAGGCAGTCTACAACTTCCACATGAACTGGAGTCAAAGGCAGCCAAGAGCTCTGCCACAGCTGAGATCCCTCATGCATTTTGCTCCATCCCTTTGGCAGCAGCGTGTACGCCACGGCTGCAGGAATGTCGAGTCCACCTGGAACTGATGGTCCCAGGGCTGGAAACACAGCTCTGCCACTTACCATGGACTGATGCAGACCCCCCTGGGATGGGGGAAGCTCCTGAACACCTGCAGTACCTTGATGATCTCATCATGTGGGGCAACAGAGCAGAAGAAGTATTTGAGAAAGGGAAGGAAACAGTCCAAAGCCTTCTGAAAGCTAGTTCTACCCTAAAACAGATGTTGAGGGACTGGAACGCTGGATCCCAGTGCAGGCTGGCCAGGGTGGGAGGGACAGCTGCTTGGGAACAGGCTAGGCATCAGTCATTGGGTGTGAGAAATTCCATAGTGCATCGCTTGCTTCGTACATCTAATTAGCACTGTTGTTATTGTTGTTGTTATTATTATTGACCTTTCACTGTCCTATCCTTTAAAACTGTATTTCTCTCAACCCA
>NW_023306414.1:0-3989 GCF_011077185.1 Oxyura jamaicensis
TTTTTTTTTTTTTTTTTTTTTTTTTTTTTGAGCCTGTCCTTGCTGTCATTACCTGGGAGCTGCTTCATGGCCCCTGCTGCAGCTCAGCCCCACTGCCCCATACATGGTCCCACAGCCATGCTGCCAAGGCAGCGCACATGGTAGTGCACATCCAAGGCTGGGTCAAGTTCCTGATGTTATAATCCCAATAGCACCCTCACGGTCCCCTCCTGCCATGGCCCTCCTGCCTCTGCAGCCTCCTCCAGACCCCTGACTCAGCCACGTCCCATGGGGGGCTCTGCAGACAGCCCTTCTCCAGGTCTGCAGGGCTCTGGGCCAGGACAGAGGCCAGCACAATTGGCCATTCCCCTAACACAGACCCTGAGCCTGGCACAAGGATGGAGATGGCTTGGCAGCCAAATACACCCCTATGCCTGGGGGGAGTGGCCAGTGCTGGACATGGATGACAAGAGACGCTGCAGGTGACAAAGGCACTGGGCCCTGCTCATTCTAGCAGGACACAGCCTGGCCTCCTCCCTCCTGCACCAGCCTGTCTTCCATCCCTGTGGGAAATCAATCAGAAAGTATGTGGAGTGTGTTAGACACAGAGATGAAGTGAGAAAAGGAAAATGCAGAATGAGGCGAAAGTCACGTAGCCTGAACATAAAGGAGGTATAATTGGGAGACAAGAAGATCAAAAAACAACAGGTGCAGTCCAGCCTGTTCCTCAGCAGTACACGAAAAGGAGATAGGGCTGCCGCGCGATCGCCTTGTGAACAATAATAACGGCTAACGAGCAAACCTTGCCAAGTTGTGTGATAAAAGCATGCAGATACGCTAAGCCTATATAAGTAGAATGGTCAGACAATAAAGTTGTTTCAGCTACACACCCGCCTGGAGTCGTGTCATTCGTTCCCTTCACATCCCTGCCCCACGACCGACAGCCAGAGGTGTGTGTCCTTCACCCTCCATGGCTGCCCATCCCAGATGGACACGGATGTTTCTGCTGGGCAGCTTCCAGCCCAGCCCAGCTGTCCCTCAGCTCTCCCACCTCCCTGCCCTCTGCCCACCTCCCTGCCCCCTGCCCACCCCAGCCCAGCAGTCTGGGCTGGGCTGGCCCCACAGCAGTGCCCACCATAGGCTGCCGCAAGGCTCTGGGCACTGCCACCACAGCCCCAGTTCCCATTCACTCCTGATCAACTTAGAATGGGTCTCAGACCAAGATTTATTTTGTTAGAATACACAGAGATCATGGCTCCTTGACTACGGAAAACCTGGGTCACACAGAGAGGGCGATGCTCAGGCACAAGGGAATGAAGATGGGCATTTCTGTGTAGACAACAATATCACAAGGGCAGAAAGGAAAACCAACAAACTGAACAAAGAAACACACTCCTTATAAAAGGGGGAGATGGAATTTCAAGACATACACAGAGAGGCATCTGCAGAAAAAGGAAAACGGTCTATGGTCACTGATAAACACCCTGTTAGCAGTTTCCATATTGAATTCTTGAGATCCTGGTTCCTCATGCTATAGATGAAGGGGTTCAATACTGGAGGCAGTACGGAGTACAGAACTGCTACCACCAGATTCAGGGATGGGGAAGAGGTGGAGAAGGGGTTCATGTAGGCAAAAATTCCAGTGCTGACAAAGAGGGAGACCATGGCCAAATGAGGGAGGCATGTGGAAAAGGCTTTGTGCTGTCCCTGCTCAGAGGGCATCCTCAGAACAGTCCTGAAGATCTGCACATAAGAGAAAAGAATAAAAACAAAACATCCAAACCCTAAAAAGGAAATGAATGTGAGAAGTCCAACTTCCCTGAGGTAGGAGTGTGAACATGCGAGCTTGAGGATCTGGGGAATTTCACAGAAGAACTGGTCCAAAGAATCACCTTGGCAGAGGGGCAGGGAAAATGTATTGGCAGTGTGCAGAAGAGCATAGAGAACCCCACTACCCCAGGCAGCTGCTGCCATCTGGGCACAAGCTCTGCTGCCCAGGAGGCTCCCATAGTGCAGGGGCTTGCAGACGGCAATGTAGCGGTCATAGGACATGATAGTGAGAAGAAAAAACTCTGCTGAAAAGAAGAAGACAAATGAAAAGACCTGTGTGGCACATCCCAAGTAGGAAATGGCCCTCGTGTCCCAGAAGGAATTGGCCATGGCTTTGGGGACAGTGGTGGAGATGCAGCCCATGTCAAGGAGGGCAAGGTTGAGGAGGAAGAAGTACATGGGGGTGTGGAGGTGGTGGTCGCAGGCTATGGCTGTGAAGATGAGGCTGTTGCTCAGGAGGGCAGCCAGGTAGATGCCCAGGAAGAGCATAAAGTGCAGGAGCTGCAGCTCGCACGTGTCTGCAAATGGCAGGAGGAGGAACTCGGTGATGGAGCTGCTGTTAGACGTGTGCTGCCTCTTGGCCTTTGGGCCTGTCCAAAGACAAAAGGACACAGAGAACTTAGGGCAGACTTCTCTGAGTATCTCTCTTCCTTTTCATCAATGTTCTTCCTTTCTCACCCATCTCCACAAATACACGCATTGTCAGCAGCAGTTTCATTCTCCTCTCTGGCAGGAGCTCTGCTTCATGTTGGCTGAGTGTTGTTTGGAACAGCGGCCTCTGCCCATGAGGTTGGACTCCAGGACTCAGCCCTGCTGTGCAGCAGTGGGTACCTGGGAAAGCCGGTGACCCATTCTGAAACCCATAGTCTGTTTCAGATACTGTGCACCTGTAATAGAGAAGGGCTGTTCAACATGGTACAGTAGATAACCCCAGGGACACCGCTGGATGTCCGTAAACCAGAGTGACCTGAACAATGACAGCCCATTTCCTACGCACTGCAGTGACAAGAACCATTTTGGCTAGAACAGCTTGGGCACTTTGCTCCAAGTGACACCCCTTCAGAGAAGGACTCACTATTCTGGTGCTTGAGATCTGGCTTTAACTCTACTGCCAAGAGAGATTGAGGGGAATAGCAAGGGTAGCCTGGATGGGAGGGAAAACACAAAGAAATGCCCGAGTGCTCCTGCTGAGGGAGGCAGAAATGGGAGTGAGAGATGGGAACTTGGGGTGCGCTCTTGGTCTGAAGGTCCTGGTGCCAGGGGACAATACAGCCTGAGATTCCATGGATGTGGGGGCAGAGGCTTTGCTGGATGTGGGCAGATACCACATAGTTGGTCAGGGGAAGGGGCCTGCACTGCAGGGATGGCAGGGAGGTGCCCAGCCCCCTCCTCCCATGTTGCCTCTGGGAGTAGCTCCCTCTCGCTGCCTGCCCATTGGCTCTGCTGCCTGCAGCTGTCCCTGCCTGCAGCTAGGTCTCTGTCCCCACGCCTCCTGCCTGCTGGTCACAGCCCCCATCCCACCTGCTGGGTGCTCAGCTCTGCCCTGCAGACACCTCCTGGCAGCAGGGCTCTGCCCAGGGGCAGCTCACTACAGACCAGGTCACACCAACCCTGCTGACACGGCACATGTGGTGGTGGAGATTTCTGTGGACTGAGGGGCAGGAAGGGAAATTCCTGGGGTCCTTGTAACCCTCAGAGGGAAGGCTTAGGTGTATCAGCTTCTTCCTGGAAAAGCAGCCTCTATTTCTATTACCACAGAGATGAAGAAGAGAAAACTGAAAACAAATAGTCTGGAAAGCTGAGCCTGAAGCAACTAACCCCTGCCCTGACCCTCCTCTTGCAAAGTCCCCTCGGAAACATCCTGGTGGTATTGTGGAGCTGTGAGCAGCCTCCAACAGGAAAGGGACTTCTTGGGACTTGAGCCTGAAGCATCTAACCCCTGGTTGTCTTCTCATCTTAGATACATCCTAGTTCTGCTGAGGAACTGACAGCAGGCTGCCTGAGGAAGCAGCGTCCTGCCAGCAGCAGGACCCTGCCCTGACGGGGGGCTCCTTCCACCTGCAGCTTCTCACCGCAGTGCCCTGGGCAGCTCCCCGGGCACACTGAGTGCTGAGCCTGGCAGGCAGCAGAGGCCCTGCCCCAGCACACAGCCCCTGGGGCACAGCAGGGACCCTGCTCTG
>NW_023306415.1:0-2683 GCF_011077185.1 Oxyura jamaicensis
CACTTCCACATAGCCTTTACTTGTTTTGTTTAGTTATTCCCTTTCCCCCTCCCTCTTCCCCTTTCCCTTTTTTCCCTTTAGTTGAATTGTTTAATTAATAATAATATTTCCTTAATATATATTTTTTTCTCTTTCCTTTTTTCTCTTCTTTCCTTTACTTCTTCCCCTCATTATCTGAGGAGGGGGAATGAGAGAGCGGTTGTGGTGTTCAGCTGCCTAGCACGGTAAAACCACCACATGTTTGAACACAGTGGCTGAGCAGTATAGGAGATGCACTGCTTCCCAAGTTCCAGGCAGAATTTGCATGAACATAGCTCTTGAACATTGTCCAATGTCATTAAACTTGGCATTGCTTAAATAATAATGAAATCTCTTGTGCAACTTTCCACATTCTGTACGCTTATACATCCCACAATAAATAATGTGGGCTCAGTATGGTGAACTTATGCTGAGATATCCTTTAACATCTTTGGGTTTGGTCTCACTGGTTTTGTTCTGAACAAGGATCTGGCAGTACTGCATCTAGACTGTAAATCTGATTTAAAAGTGTAGAGACTTATCTATTCTCAAGATTAAAATATTTGTCTAACAGAATCTGTGACTTTTTATCAAAACAAACAAACAAAAATAAAATAATTCTATCGCTACCCTTTCAGGATGAGAAAACTGCTGGCCACATTATTTTTCTTTTTATTTTATATATATATATTTTTTTTTTTCCTCCATCAACACCGTCTGGTTTCTGGTTTTTATTTATTAATCTTCATAGGTAAGGCAGTGTAATTCACATGGGTAATTAGTTTTTCTTGAGAACCTGTAAATCTCCCTCTGAATGGAGGATGGATTTTTTTATTATAGCAATTGTTGTCCTATTATAACAATAGGACACTTATTATAAGAAGGAAATGGTGACAAAAATGAATACTCTTTTTTTTGGATGGCCTTCCAGCACCTATTGGGTTTCATATTTTGGAAACCAGAATCAAAAGTACGTGACTGAAATCATCATGGATTCCAAAATACTCTCACTTGTTTCAACTTCTGTAGACTAACAGACGCACAAACATAAGATTTTCTGTAATGTTGAACATTACTGGTTTGGGTTAATTACATATCATGACATCTTGGGAAGATGCTCAGTTTGTGTAAGTTCAGTGGTTCTAGGAAAAAACATACCACTACAGCTGTGAATTTTAGAAGGTTATAACCAGCTATTCAAGGAGAAGATTGCAAATTGCTGTAGTTCTGTTGAATTATTACAAGACATGACAATTCATATTAGTAAAGGAATGTGCATATATGCTGTGTCTAAGGGCTGAATATGCATTTGATAGTATTCCCCTGTGGTCTTCTGTTTTATTGCATTTGCCTGGAAGCAGGGTCAACTTTCTTCATCTGTGTAGCTAGTAACAGCAGTAGTGTATCTCTTCTCTATTTTCTCCTGGTTCATTGACTCTTAATTCATAGTTTGATCTCAGCAGCTGATGTCACTAATCCACTTACGCATTCATAAACAACCTCAGAAAGCAGCAATGAATGTATGTGTTTCTTCTTCCTCTTACCCATGGATTTTGTTTTATTTTGCTTTTGTTTGTTGCTTTCTGTCATGGATTCCATGTTTACAAAAGCAACAAGACATATGAGCAAAGACAGGTATTCTAAGAGTAACAGAATGAAAATTGATAATTTTCTCTGCTTGTAGCAAAAAATAACAAGACTAGAGGGAAATGTGAGGGCAAGCCCCAAAGGAAAGAGAGAAAGAGAGACTGCTGTGGTCATAGAAGGTAAATTTCATGTCATTGTCTCTTATGTTTTAATTGCTACAGGCATGGTCTCATGGAAAGTGTAAACAGTTCTGTTCTAAGCTGTATGTGTATCTTAGATTTGTTCCAACAACATAATTATTGTTTCTTCATATCTTACAAATACCATTGACTGCATCATGGAATTGCAAAATAAAGAAGTAGATGAAAAAGGTTTCAATGATGCTATTTATTTATTATTTCCTTAAATCAACTGATGAACTTGCATAGCCTGCATTCAGACAAAGAAGACAACTGAACAAGAACTAACACATTCTGTGATATACAATCTTCAAATGTACCGAAGGATTACTGTTTCAAATGTGCCTCTAACTGGGATCTAAAAAAGTCCTAAGTACAATGCAGGAGGTTGTAAATATAAGGTAGAGGGCTGTATCATTCCTTAAATTTACACTTAGATCTTTAGTGTCCAGAAACCAAACCAGTCTGACATTGTGTATTTTCCTGTAGGGAGTAGAAATTAATCTTCTTGGATCAGGGGAAAAAATAAATAGTCTTATTCCTCTGACTTCTTCTACCCTTCTGGTTCTCCAAGGGTTCACGTGTGTCTTGTCAATGTCTGGTTTTGAATACCAAGAAAATGTGATTTACACGAACACCTCTTAACGACAGTCGTTAGCTAGGCGATAATGGTCTCCACCAGGCACGGTGGGCTCTCCAGGAGGTCGGTACACACCCAGACCGACTGCCCGTTAAAGAATGCAGCGGTTCAGGTCACCGGATGCAGGGAGTGTCAGAGCCTGCTGCTGCCATCGGCGGGAGGCAGAGACGCTGCGTGCGTGAGGTGCGAGCAGGTGGATGACCTGATCCGCATGGTGGCGGAGCTCAAGGAGGAGGTGGAGAGGTTGAGGGCCATCAGG
>NW_023306416.1:0-2582 GCF_011077185.1 Oxyura jamaicensis
TTTAAAGACCTCCAGGGATGGTGAATCAACCACTTCCCTGGGCAGCCTATTCCAGTGACTAACAACCCTTTCAGTAAAGAAGTTCTTCCTAACATCCAAGTTAAACCTCCCCTGGTGCAACTTAAGCCCATTCCCCCTTGTCCTGTCACCAGGCACATGGGAGAATAGACCAACCGCCACCTCGCTACAGCCTCCTTTCAGGTACCTGTAGAGTGCAATAAGGTCGCCCCTGGGCCTCCTCTTCTCCAGGCTAAACAGTCCCAGCTCCCTCAGCCGCTCCTCGTAAGACTTGTTCTCCAGACCCTTCACCAGCTTCGTAGCCCTTCTCTGGACTCGCTCAAGTACCTCCATGTCCTTCTTGTAGCGAGGGGCCCAAAACTGAACACAGTACTCGAGGTGCGGCCTCACCAGAGCTGAGTACAGGGGGACTATCACTTCCCTGGACCTGCTGGCCACGTTGTTTCTTATGCAAGCCAGGATGCTGTTGGCCTTCTTGGCCAACACAGTAGTTGCTTATTATTAACACAATAGCTGCTTATTTAAGGTCTGACTGTCTGCCATCATAGCACTAAATATAAATTTGTTGTTGTTGTTTTATTTATTAAATTTTGAGCGAGACTTGTTACTATGTCAAATGGTGCATTCTTACTTCTGCCTTGAAGGATATTTATACCAATACTGAATATTTCAGTTAATTAGAAGTCATGCGAATCCATAAAAATTGAATATAATTTTACTGTAGTCCTGTTATTAAAAAAATGTAAAAAAAGTTATTATAAAATTGAATATAATTTTACTAATAAATGGTTTAGCTAACTATTCTGTCTGAATTTGTTTAGACTGTGTAAAGATTTTCGAGAACTATGGAAGCACTATTTTAGAAAATCCACACCAAATATTGGCTGGATGAAAGTGATATGGTGATATCAGTTGGAACTGTCCATGATCCCTTGCCAGCTTTCTTGTGTGGCCCCATAGAATGCATCAGTAGCGTGCAGTACCCAGGCAATGTTATGTTGAACACTTCCATCTGGAGAAAATGCAGGAAGCCACAGAGCTTTGAATGCAATAGGAAAAAAATGTTATTTAAGTACTAATAAATTTCCTTCAATGATAGAAAGAAACAAACAAAAAAGACTGATGGTTTTATGACAGTTGCTTTTTATTCATGATTAAAAAATATGATCTAGACAACAATACGGACATGTTGATTTGAAAATTCCATCTTGTGTTGACATAAACTGAGGAAGTGAATTTGTATGACCACTGTCCAACAGAAGTAAGGAAATAATTTCCTGGAAACATTTGAAAGAAGAACATTGGCAACTGCATGTTTGGAAATGTGGCAATAATGATTCAGCGCACGTAACTGAATATTGATGTTGCTAAGCACCCACCTGCAGGTGCAGGAATAGGTTGGCCAACACAGAGTTATTTGAATCGTTTCTGTATATAATTTGGCAACAGCAAAGGTGGTATGAGGAAATCAGGATTTCTAAAGACACATATACATGGAAATGTGAAGAAAGTTCACACCATGGAAAAAAGCAAACAAATAAAACAAAAATAAACAAACAAACAAACAGAAAATAATAATAATAATAATAATAAAAACAACAGCAGGATACTAAGTGCCACATTATAAACTCTGATTTCTGTTCAAATGATAGACAGATTTTGAAAATGTTAGCATAAAGATATCTTTGACTATTAAACTGTTCTAAGATATATATATATAAGTTTTCAAAAAAGGTTCTAAACAAAACATGAGGTTTGTAATGAAAAAGGTTTTTTTTTTTTTTTCTTTTCATTTTTTTTCTTCATAAAACACTAGTGGGAAAGAAAATATTACTATACCATAAGAAAAATGTTATTATTAATAAATTTATTCCACTTTTAAATAAATATGTATACAAAAATATACACTGCAAACATGAAAAATAGAGGAATTATACTGAGTCCCTGAAATGTCAATAACTGAAAATGAAAACATTTACAAAAGAACTTCTATACTAGAAAAAATATTTAAAAATAAATCATGAAGTTGATGTCCCAGAAGTCAACAAACACTAGCAAGAAGCAAGTTGGTTTAAGAACTATGAGTCCTAACAACAGAGCAATAACATGATGTCGGATAATATTTCAAGTCATGGCTATACTGCTCTTCTCCAGGTCTTCCTTTCCACAGTATATTTTGCATATATATATATATATATATAATTTCTTAGCTATATTTTGGCATGGTACTCTCAGTCACAGATTTTCCCTTCTGCTTCTGCTTTCTCTTCTCTAGTCTGGCATTTGGCTCCCCTATTGTTCTCTTGGACATGATTTTGGTCCCTTGGTCTCTCTGATCCACTTTCTTAGACTCTTCATATCTTTCTACATTTTTTTTTTCTTTTGTGATGTTGCACAGTTTCCCACATGGCTTTGATTAATGCACTCTTCCTTGTGTTTGCATAAGTAGGAGTAAGCTAAAGAATTCCACAAAATATTTTTAGAAGCAACTTAAAAATAAATGTTTTATCTCATAGAATCATAGAATCATAGAATCATAGAATATCCTGAGTTGGAAGGGACCC
>NW_023306417.1:0-2779 GCF_011077185.1 Oxyura jamaicensis
TAGCCGGGGCTGTTCCTGTCTGGGCCTCCTTTTTCCTTCTTCCCTAACAGCTGTTATCAGTCTCTTCTGCATGTTTAATTGAGGAAGATAAAAGTCCTCTCTCCTTCCAAATTGCCCCGTGTACATGCACCACACCAAAGGTGTATTTCAAATCTGTCCAAATGTTTGCCAGCTCAAAAGCTCTTATCAAGGTGATGATTTCCACCTTTTGGGCTGATGTTTGTTACCTCATATCCTGTGAAGCAAAATCCCTGGCGGATGAAGCTACTGCCATCTATGTACCAATCCTCCACATCTTCTAGGGGTGTTTCCTAGAAGTCTGGTCAGCTGGAGTATACCGTGTTCATGGTCTTGAGGCAAGATCTGGCGATCTGGGAACAGTTACTGAGGAAAGAGGCTAGGTTCATAGTATTAGTGCCGAAAAAATATTAGTAAACTAATAGTCCATGATACGCATTCCTCTTATTCTTCAGTAGCTATCATTTGTGTATTGCAAGTGTCCCCTTTTCCTGAAGGGGTCTGTCAAACTTCAAGATCACAGGCTAGTTGTTTCCTGAATATGGCGGGGTTATTTTTGAACCCCTGTGGTAACATTGTCCAAGTAATCTGAGTTTTTCATCCTCTATTAGGATTTTCCCATTCAAAGGCAAAGAGTTTCTGTTTTTCATTTGCCAGAAAAAGGCATCCTTTAAATCTAGTACCATGAACCAAACTTGACTATTTTTCTAATTTTGTAATTCCAATCATTTTTCCCAATTTAAATTTCAAGCATTGCAAAATAAATAAATAAATAAATAAATAAATAAATAAATGCCTTTTCCTGTTGGCCAGTTGCTCCTATTACATTTACAGAGTAATTAACATAGAGAAAGAAGCTCCCTTAACCAACAAAAAATTCAAGGCCCTCTCTTTGTTCCCTAGCTTTATTTCAACCAGTGGACCTGCTAGGGGAGATGCCCCAGGTCCCCATTATTCCTGACTGTTGTGAGTTTATCCTGCAGCCGAAGACAATTTCTTTCTGATATCAGTGGGCTAATTGCCCTAGAAAGAGGCTAGCCAATTACCTCTTTTTTTTTTTTTTTTCATTGCATTTCAAAAGTTGGTTCAAAAATTCCATAGGGGTTTCTTTTGGATCTTGTTGGAACAAATTCTCAATTCCCAATTTAGCCAGATTTCTGTATAGTCGTTCTTAATTTCTGGGGTGATTAGGGTCTCAGTTGGGAGGGGTCGGTCAGGGGAATGCAATCGTTGAAAGTTCCCTGAGCGATCCCATTGGCAATCTGAGCTCACATTTGAACTCAGGTTGTTTTAAGAGTTAGCTGTTTTTCTGTTTCCATGACAACTCTTTCGGACCCATCATGGTCCCTCTGCTCCAGAGGGCTCACACCCATGATTTTGAGATCTCAGCCTCGGGTTGAGGCAGAACTACTAACATCCCTACATCCTCTTTCCCTGCTCATTCAACTTCAAACAGCTTTATCAAATACTACATGCCACACCTTTAACACCTTCAACAACCCTTTTAACACTTCCTTTATCTTTCTCCAGCCTGTACTTTTCTAATGCCAGCACCAAAGGCTCAGTCAGGGGCCAACTTAATTCCATACCTTTTCCCTTCAAGATGCTGAAACAACATAGCAGTATACAACATTTCATCCCATTTCCCTTCTCTCCTCAAAAACATTAACTTTAACAAAGGATTATAGTTTAAAGTTCCATTAAAAGGCCAATTTTATCCACAAAGCAGCCACCGTTGATTACAATATTTTATCAATGTTTTTCTGTTCATGCTTCCACCAGCGGACACTCCAATATCCTTCCAATGACTTAAAACACATCCTAAAGGACTTTTCTTTACAATTCCACCATTTTGTTTTCCTCCCATTTTTTTTCAATTCACACTTTCAAGATACCCCTTTAACACTTACAAAATGCAGCACGTTGGTAGCTTTTTACAGCAACACCAAGAAACTATTATTATTACCAAAAATATAGCTAGAATCGCAATAACAACAATCAGAGTCAAATTCTGCATTCAATAGGTCAGAAAACCGAAATAAGTAA
Organism: Oxyura jamaicensis; assembly: GCF_011077185.1. Taxonomy (NCBI): domain Eukaryota; kingdom Metazoa; phylum Chordata; class Aves; order Anseriformes; family Anatidae; genus Oxyura; species Oxyura jamaicensis. Next base: position 2,065 of record NW_023306417.1, read on the forward strand.
CACAGTACCAAATGAACCTTAAAGGCAAACCTTTTGCCAAGGTTCCCAATGGCAATTAAATGCCATCAAAACAGATCCAATGTATACTTAAGATGCTAGCCACAAAAGTATACACTAACACTACCCTGAAGAAGGTTACCTTCTGACTTATAGGCAGCACCAAATGACCGGTCTACCAAACAAACAAACCAAAATAAAGAATATCGTCACTTACAGGGATGGGGTCCTTGTCTGCCTCCGCAGTGATCCGTTGAGTCAAGGAGTCCCTCCGGGAAATCCCGGGGGTACCCTAGGGAGTCCTATTCCCAGCGGGTCCTGCAGCCGGGCAGAGAGGTTGTCCCATCTGGGGTGCCAGATTGATTTAAAGAACAAAGTCAAAATTTCTTCTTAGTGACGAAATATTCTTTATTGACAGCGCTGGATGCACGGGGGATCCTTCCACCTAACGCGCATACCGAAGTGACAAACTATCTCACATTTATACAGCAGAACATCGAATATTCAATTAACGCCTATACATATTAATTACCTAAACCCGCCTACTCACGCTTCCTATGCTAATTAGCTTATCAGTCCTTTGTGTTTGTGCAGATTCTTCCAAGAACTGTGGGCAGGGGTCTTCAGGACATGGGCAGTGGTCTTTGGGAGGAAGGCCATATGTCTTCCTTATAGTATACTTCTCACCCTTTATCTAGAATGTAGTGATTTTGCAAGT
>NW_023306418.1:0-1028 GCF_011077185.1 Oxyura jamaicensis
AGCCAGGACTGCCGATAAATGATGGAAAGCGGCTTGGCCAGCTCCTCCGCCAGTTCTCTCAGTACCCTCGGGTGGATCCCATCCGGCCCCATCGACTTGCGTACATCCAAATGCTGTAGCAGGTCGCCAACCATTTCCTCATGGATTGTGGGGGCCACATTCTGCTCCCCATCCCCTTCCACCAGCTCAGGGTACTGGGCGTCCAGAGAACAACTGGTTTTGCTGTTAAAGACTGAGGCAAAGAAGGCATTAAGCACCTCAGCTTTTTCCCCATCTCTGGTTACTAAGTTTCCCCCCACATCCAATAGAGGGTGGAAATTCTCCTTAGTCCTCCTTTTTGTGTTGATGTATTTAACAAAACATTTTTTGTTGTCCTTAACAGCAGTGGCCAGATTGAGCTCCAGATGAGCTTTGGCCTTTCTGATTTTGTCCCTGCACCGCCTCGCAGCATCCTTGTAGTCCCCCTGAGTAGCCCGGCCTCTTTTCCAAAGGTTATAAACCCTCTTTTTTCTCCTAAGCTCGAGCCGCAGCTCTCTGCTCAGCCAGGCCGGTCTTCTTCCACGCCGGCTCGTCTTTGGGCACGTGGGGACAGACCACTCCTGAGCCATTAAGATTTCTTTCTTGAAGAGCGCCCAGCCCTCCTGGGCTCCTCTGTCTTTCAGAACCGCCCCCCAAGGGACTCTGCCAACCAGTGTCTTGAACAGCTCAAAGTCAGCCCTCTGGAAGTCCAAGACAGCGGTTTTACTGATCCCCTTCCTGACTTCGCCAAGTATCGAGAACTCTACCATTTTGTGGTCACTCTGCCCAAGACAGCCCCTGACCAGCACATCTCCCACCTGTCCTTCTCTGTTAGTGAACAGAAGGTCTAGCGGGGCACCTCCCCTGGTAGGCTCGCCAACCAGCTGCGTCAGGAAGTTATCTTCCACGCTCTCCAGAAACCTCCTGGACTGCTTTCTCTGGGCTGTGTTGTGTTTCCAGGATATGTCTGGGAAGTTAAAGTCCCCCACAAGAACAAGCGCTGACGATTT
>NW_023306419.1:0-1620 GCF_011077185.1 Oxyura jamaicensis
TCTACCTGGCTGCCCTCCTGGGCAATGGCCTCATCCTCACTGCCGTAACCTGTGACCACCACCTCCACACCCCCATGTACGTCTTCCTCATCAACCTTGCTCTCCTCGACATGGGCTGCATCTCCACCACTCTGCCCAAAGCCATGGCCAATGCCCTCTGGAACACCAGGGCCATCTCCTATCAAGGGTGTGTTGAACAAGTCTTCTTTTTAGTCTTCTTGTTCAGTTCAGAGTATTTCCTTCTCACCGTCATGGCCTACGACTGCAACATTGCCATCTGCCAGCCCCTGCACTATGGGAGCCTCCTGGGCAGCAGAGCTTGTGCCCAGATGGCAGCAGTTGCCTGGGGCAGTGGCTTTCTCCTTGCTGTCCTGCACACGGCCAATACATTTTCCCTTCCTCTCTGTTGTGGCAATACCCTCAACCAATTCTTCTGTGAAATGCCCCAGATCCTCAAGCTCTCCTGCTCAGACTCCTACCTAAGGGAATCTCAACTTACTACAGCTACTGCTTTTCTGTTGTTGGGGTGTTTTGTTTTCATTGCTCTGTCCTATGTGCAGATCTTCAGGGCTGTGCTGAGGATCCCCTCACAGCAGGGACGGCACAAAGCCTTTTCCACGTGTCTCCCTCACCTGGCTGTGGTCTCCCTCTTTCTCAGCACAGTTACCTTTGCCCACCTGAAGCCCCCCTCGATTTCCTCCCCTTCCCTGGATCTTGTTCTGGCGTTCCTGTACTTGGTGGTGCCTCCAGTAGCAAACCCCTTCATCTACAGCATGAGGAACAAGGAGATCAAGGTTGCCATGTGGAAAGTGATGACTGGGTGTTTTTCTTGAGCAATATATTGCCACCTTATTCGGTAAATCGCTCATAATTTCTCATGATAGGTGAAGCCAGTGGGTCTTATCTTCTTTTGTTGTTTCTTTTTTCCCAGTTTTATTTTATCAATCGTTGTCCACAAATAAATATAGTTCTTCATTTTGCTTTTGTACTTGAACAAATTAAAGTGCATTTATGTCTTCTGTCCTTCCTCTGAGGCCTTTTCTGTGGCTGCAGGGACAGTGCCTGTGTGCAGAGGTGGAGGAGAAGAGTCGTGGCACAGAAGACCAGCCCAGTAGCACCAGCGCTGGGTCCATGCAGAGCTGTTCTCCTGCCACTGCCCCCCTGTCCTGCTGAGCCCTGCTGCTGGGGTCGGGCCCGGCTGCTCCTGTACCTTGGTGCCAGTGCTGCTGTGGGGCTGTGCTGGGACCGCAGGCAGGGACAGGCCGTGGGCACTTGAGTGGCACAGCTGGCCTCCACTGCAGCCCTTCCCTGCTAAGAGGGGATCTCCTCTGGGCACTGCCTGGAGGCTGAGGCCTTCCTGCACAGGGGCTGTCAAGAAGAAGCCCTAAGAAGAGTCTCCAAAGGGCCTCTGTGCTTTGCTTCTTTCCAGATGGACTCTGTGTGGTGAGAGCAGTCCCAGCATGGACTTTTAGGGATTTGGGTCTGCTTCAGAGGCTCCTTCCTGGTGGCCACTGCCCATGCAGATGGCGAATTGACTCCAGTTCCAAAGGCCTCAGTGCCTGGCCCTCTGTAGCACAAGATGGGGCTGAGGGCAGGTGAATGTTTTTTGCCAACGGAAGC
>NW_023306420.1:0-1581 GCF_011077185.1 Oxyura jamaicensis
CGCAAAGCATCCTGGAGAGCCCCCGTTCCCTCTGAAATGCCCTAGAGGCCTCCAAGGGCACTCTAGGATGCCCTACAAGCCACCTCCTATGAGCACCAAATGGAAGCCTTTGCCTACACCTGAACTCCCTTGGGGAGCCTTTCCACAACCTCCAACACAGCAGGTCTCAGCGCCTTCTCTCTTTCCAAACAACCCTCATCGTATCCATAACAGTAAACCTAACCCTAAGACTAATACTCACTGTAAAGCTAACCCAAACCCTAACACTAACCCTCACACTCACCCAAACCCTGACACTAACCCTAACACTAAAACCAAACCTAACCCGAACCAAACCCTAAACCTAACCCCAAACATATTCCTAAACCTAATCTTAACCCTAATAGTTACCCCTAACTCTAACCCTAACCGTAATCCAAAACCCTAACCCTAAAGCTAAACCTAGTGCTAGACCTTAACCCAACCCCTAGCCCTCAACATAACCCTAACACTGACCCTAACTCTAAGCCCTAAACCAAAGATTAAACCTAACCCTAAACCTAACCCCTGATCCCTAAAACTAAACATAAACTTAACACTAACCCTTGCCCTAAAACCAACCCTAATCCCTAACCATAACCCTAAAAATAACCCTAAACCGAAACCTCTAACCGTAAGGCCAAAAGATAACCCTAACCACTAATCAAAACACTAAACATAAACTTAACACTAACCCTTACCCTAAAAATAAAAATAACACCTAACCCTAACAATACCCCTAAATTCTAGCCCAATACCCTAAACCCTAAACCGAAATCTAAGCCTAACCCTAGACCAGATCCTAAACTTAACCGTAACCCTAATTAGGACCCTAAAAAATACATAGGGCCCCACTTTGTCCAATCAAAAACTACTCCCAATGCAAGCCTTTGGGTACACATGAACTCCCTTGGGGAGCATTTATGCAACCCCACACGCAACAGGACTCTGCACTTTCTCTCTCTTTCCAAACACTAACAACTCTAACTCTAACCCAACCCCAGCCCTAAAAATACAACAAATCCTAAACGTCCAGAGCTAGCCCTGGGCAGCTCTCCCGGCACAGCTAACCCTAAAGCTCAGTCTGACACTAACCCTAACACAAGCCCAAACAATAACCCCAACCTGAACCCTAACCCTCATCCTACCCTAAACCTAAGGCTAATCCTAACTCTGACTCTAAACCTAACTGCACGCTCAATCTACCTCCACAGTTCTACCAGAGCCAGCAAGCGCCATCTAGCTCCAACGGAAGGCCTCCCAGTGAAACCCTCTGTCGTCTAGGAGGCCCTAGAAGCTTCCCAGGGCACCCTAGGGTGTCCTAGGAGCATGTAGTTGAAACACAGAGGCAAAACAAGGACTGTTCCTAGAATCCAGTGGCATCTGGACACCTCACAGCACTCTCTAGTGCACTCTCAGGCACACTGCAGGCCTCCTGTGGTCCTCCCCTGCACTCTAGATTTTCCCCCACCTCTACCAGGGCCACCCAGTGCCCTCTAGCTCGCCCGCAAAGCACCCTGGAGAGCCCCCGTTCCCTCTGAAATGCCCTAGAGGCCTCCAAGG
>NW_023306421.1:0-1552 GCF_011077185.1 Oxyura jamaicensis
CTATCTTAATAAACTGTCTTTATCTCAACTCACAGGCTTCACTTTCCTGTTTCTCTCCCTCATCCCAGAGAGGGAGGGGGGAGGGTGAGCGAACGGCTGTGTGGTGTTTAGCTGCCAGCCAGGTTAAACCACAACATCCAGCCATTGGGGCATGGAACGGTGGTAAAAATGTTATTAGAACACTTAATACCTAGATATGGGATAATCCAGTACATTGATTCTGATCAGGGCACACACTTTACTTCTAAAATAATAAAATTATTATGTCAATCATTAGGTATTCAGTGGGAATACCACACTCCGTGGCACCCACAAAGCTCGGGGAAAGTAGAAAGAATGAATCAAACAATAAAACATCAATTGGCTAAGTTAACGATCGAGACACAAATGCCCTGGACGAAATGCTTACCATTGGCACTTTTAAACATTAGAACTAAACCACACACTGAGACTGGATTATCACCATATGAAATGTTATATGGCATGCCTTATTCTCAAGGGATGCCCCTAGGGAACAATGTAGTTGAGGATCACAGTATCCAGAAATATATAATTACCATTGGTAGAAGATTAAAAGAGCTAAGAGAAACTGGGATGATGGCTCAGACACCACCTTCAGGATTTGCAATTCACCAGTTAAAACCAGGAGATAGGGTTCTAATAAAAACATGGAAAGAAGAAAGCTTATCTCCCCCCTGGGAAGGACCCTTTCTTGTTTTCTTAACAAGAAAACAGCTGATATTTCTTAACTGTTACCTATTAGCTGTTATCTATTAACAAGGAAACAGCTGTGAGAACTGCTGAAAAAGGATGGACATGTGTGTCATGAGTAAAAGGTCCACTGGAAGAGTGGAAAGTAACTTCGGAACCAGGAGAAACTAAACTAACTATCAGATGGACTTGAAGAAGCCTTCATCAAAGAGTATAAGCTAAGTTGCTGTGGGAATTTTATTATAATTACTCCTTTATTGTAATTACTCCGAATTTATTTTAATTACTCCTGTAAAATTAGTAAACAGACAAATTCTTGAATAGATACCTATTAAGGGAAGAGATTTATCAATAACAGGGACCAGTTCAGCATTATTCCCTGAAGGTAGCAGTAGGCTATCTGCAGTGTACACCTGTTGTGGTTTAAACTAATAATAGATGCACTTAGTATGGTTCAAGATAGCGTATCTTTAGCCCTTAGTTGTATACAAGCACAATTACGGATGCAGGCAACAGCTGCCTTGATCATTAGGGAAGGAAGTGAAGGCATTTTCCCGGCTGAAGTCCGAAAGACTATTTGGGACAATGCCAATGATTTTGAGAGAAAGTTCCAATCTTGGTGGACTCTGGTAGAGAGATCTGAACAGCATGGAGCACTGGGCGATCACCAACCGCATGAAGTTTAACAAAAGCAAGTGCCGGGACCTGCACCTGGGACGAGGCAACCCTGGCTATACATACAGACTGGGCGACGAGATGCTGGAGTGCAGCCCCACAGAGAGGGATCTGGGGGCCTGTTGTGGTTTAACCCGGCTGGCAGCTAAACACCACACAGCCGTTC
>NW_023306422.1:0-7038 GCF_011077185.1 Oxyura jamaicensis
GCCCTAGCCAGAGCCTCTGGCGGAAAGAGCCAGAGGAGACTTGAGGAAGACCCCTAGGGTTTTGGAGACAGGGATGCAGAGGATCCAAGGCCCGTCTATACCTCAATTGAGAGATATTGGCAGCCTATGAAGGAGTTCGATCTGCTTCGGAAGTGGTTAGTACTGAAGCACAGCTCCTCTTAGCACCCCGACTGATGGTGCTGGGCTGGATGTTCAAATGAAGGTTCCCCTCTACACATCATGCAACTGATGTTACATGGAGGAAGTGGGTTGCACTAATCACACAACAGGCTCAAATTGGAAACCCCAGTGGCCCAGGGGCAACCTTATCGCACTCTACAGGTACCTGAAGGGAGGCGGTAGCGAGGTGGGGGTTGGTCTATTCTCCCACGTGCCTGGTGACAGGACGAGGGGGAATGGGCTAAAGTTGTGCCAGGGGAGGTTTAGGTTGGATATTAGGAAGAACTTCTTTACTGAAAGGGTTGTTAGGCATTGTAATATGCTGCCTAGGGAGGTGGTTGAGTCACCATCCCTGGAAGTCTTTAAAAGACGTTTAGATGTAGAGCTTAGTGATATGGTTTAGTGGAGGACTTGTTAGCGTTAGGTCAGAGGTTGGACTAGTTGATCTTGGAGGTCTCTTCCAACCTAGACTATTCTGTGATTCTCTGATTCTGTGAATTTTTGATGTGATTGTAGACCATCCAGAGGGCAGGGATTTTGGAATATTGCCAGAGGAGGAGAAGATGCATGCTGAAGAGGCCCCACTGTATAAATTAACTACCAGAATATGAGAAGCAGTGTGCCCTGCTCACTGATGGGCCCTGTCATATTGTGGAAAAGAATGGGAGGTGGAAGGCTGCTGTATGGAGTCCCACAAGACAAGCTGCAGAAGCTGCTGAAAGATAAGATGAATTCATCCAATTTGCAGAAGTGAAGGCCAGAGTCCGGCCACCGAAGAACATCAAAAAACAACCAGCAGGTGGATCAGGCTGCTAGATTTGAAGCGGCTCAGGTGGATCTGGACTTGCAGTCTAAGGGTGAGTTTTTATAGCTCTGTGGGCCCATGACACCTCAGGCCACCAAGGAAGAGATGCAACATATAGATGGGCTTGCAATCGAGGGGTGGACCTGACCATGGACACTATTGCACATATTAATGCAAAAAATGCACCAACAATCAAGCAAGCCAAGTGCTTAATGACTCTCTGGTATGGAGGATGATGGCTGAAATATCAGTATGGGAAGGCCGATCACACTCCCCAAAACCTGCCACGGCAAGTGCCATGTGCTTACAACGGTGGAAGCAACCTATGGGTGGCTGGAAACATATCCCGTGTCCCATCCCACCACCCGAAACACTATCCTAGGCCTTGAAAAGCAAGTCGTATGGTGACATGGCACCCCAGAAAGCACTGAGTCAGACAATGGGGCTCATTTCTGAAACAACCTCATAGACACCTGGGCCAAAGAGCATGGCAGTGAGTTGCTGCGTAGAATCATAGAATCATATAATGCCTTGGGTTGGAAGGGACCTTAAATATCATCTAGTTCCAACCCCCCTGCCCTGGGCAGGGATGCCAGTCACTAGATCAGGTTGCCCAGGGCCTCGTCCAACCTAGTCTTGAACACCTCCAGGGACAGGGCATCCACAGCCTCTCTGGGAAACCTGTTCCAGAAACCATCCTCTGAGTGAAAACTTTCCTCCTAATCTCTCATCTAAATCTCCCCTCTGTTAGTTTAAAACCATTCCGCTTTGTCCTGTCATTGCCTGAGCAAAAAGTTGCTCTCCATCTTTTTTATAAGAATCCTTTAATTATTGAAAAGCTGCAATGAGATCGATCACCCCAGAGCCATCTCTTTTCCAGGCTGAACAGCCACAGCTCTCTCAGCCTTTCTTCATAGGAGAGGTGTTCCAGCCCTCTGATCAACTTTGTGGCCCTCCCCTGGACCTGTTCTAACAGATCCACATCCTTCTTGTGCTGGAGGCCCCAGACCTGGATGCAATACTCCAAGTGGGGCCTCACAAGAGCACAATCACCTCCCTTGACCTGCTGGCCACTCCTCTTTTGATACAGCCCAGGATGCAGTTGGCCTTCTGGGCTGCAAGCATGCACTGCTGGCTCATGTCAAGCTTTTTGCCTACCAGAACCCCCAAGTCCTTCTCTGCAGGGCTGCTCTCAATGAGTTCTGTATTTATGTCTGGGATTGCCCTGGCCGAGGTGTGGCACCTTGCACTTGGACTTGTTGAACCTCATTAGGTTCACGTGAGCCCACTTTTCTAGCTTGTCCATCACATTCCCTATCATGCACCAGCCTCTGTGAAAATCAAAGAATTATTATTGCCTCTGGTAAAGGCAAACCCATCCATGGGACTGCTTCTGCTCAAGGACCTGGGTGCACTTGATGGGTAATGTGGAAGGAATGGGGAAGTCTGATTTGTACCTCAAGGGAATTTGATGTTGGGTGAGAATAGCCCATGATTTGAGTTGTATGATGCCAAATGATGCTGTATGTCGTTACTACTATGACTGCTATATGTTATGTCAATGGCATTACAGTAAGAGTCACCCAAACTAATGAAGAATGAACCTTGATGGAACCTTCCAAGTATAGGGGCAATGCAACCAGAACTGGCTTCAGCCTACAACAAACCAATACCACGTAATGAGAGAGGGAGTTAGGAGAATCTTATCAAGTAGAGAGAGAGCACTGACAGCATTAAACTAGGATGCTACTTAGTGTCTTTGCTAAGCAAAGCATTACCTAAGTAACAGTTTAAAAGTTTTAGTGTATTCACTGTGGTGTTTGGTCAGTTTCCCAAGTATTGTGTGGGGGGGGATATATGACTGATTATCAAAGCGGTCACTTCTTTGGTGGTTCAGGCTTGAGCCCTGGGAATTTGAAGGGGGAGAGCAAATTTATTTAGGCCTCAATACCTTTTTAAACCCCCATATTGACGGATACGCAGGAATGACTCCTTGTTTTGTGTGGGCTTACTAATAAAGTGCATGAGAAAAATTGGCATTCAGCTTGAAATTCAGTCTTGTTGAAATGTAAATTTTGTGGAAAAGGTGGTATTGTTTGTCTAGAAGACGGAAGGCTGAGTGTTTCGGGTGTTTTCCTGAAGTCCTGTGGATTTATGACTGGAATGGGGCTCATTAATAATCTGAAACAGTAAAGTTTGTATGTGGAAAGAAGAGTTTAATCCCAGAGAAGTGGGACATTTGGGAAGAAGATTAGGAAAAGATAGTAAAAACCTGCAATGAAAAAGTATGTGTGGAAATTGAAACAAGGGATAGTAACTAATATAAATAAATAAAAGGGAATGGGAAATCAAGGAAACGGGTAATATCCAAAGCAAAGACGTTTTAAAGAAAGCCTCCTTGGCTGCATATTGGCACATTGGAAGGATATTTTTAGAAATGGGGGGCACAGAAAGCAAGAAGACTTCCACTAAGTATTGCAGTCAATGGTGGCCACTATATAAGCTAAATTGCCACTTTATGGATCAATTGACTATAACACTATCTTGCAATTAATGTTGTTTTTGAAGAGAGAAGGAAAATAGGATGAAATGCTGTATTTCAGCATCTTGGAGGGAAAAGGTATGGAATTAAGTTGGCCCCTGACTGAGCCTTTGGTGTTGGCATTAGAAAAGTACAGGCTGGAGAAAGATAAAAGAAGTGTTAAAAGGGTTGTTGAAGGTGTTAAAGGTTGTGTGGCATGTAGTATTTAACAGAGCTGTTTGAAGTTGAATGAGCAGGGAAAGAGGATGTAGGAATGTTAATAGTTCCGCCTCAACCAGAGGCTGAGATGTCAAAATCATGGTGGGGGACCATGCACGGGCAGGGGGACCAAAATCACGGGCAGAGGGACCATGATGGGTCCGAGAGAGTTTTCATGGAAACAGAAAAGCAGCTAACTCTTAAAACAACCTGAGTTCACCTGTGAGCTCAGATTGCCAATGGGACTGCTCAGGGAACTGTCGACGACTGCAATCCCCTGACCAACCCCGTACTGAGACCCTAATCACCCCGGAAATTATGTAAATACCAAAATCTGGTTAAATTGGGAATTGAGAATTTGTTCCAACAAGGTCCAAAAGAAACCCCTATGGAATTTTTGAATTTTTGGACCAACTTTGAAATGCAATGAAGAAAAAAAAAATCTAAACAAACAGACAAAAAATTTGGACCTGGCTCAGAAAACAAACAGGCAATTGGCTAGCCTCTTTCTAAGGCAATCGGCCCCTGATATCAGAAAGAAATTGTTTTAGGCTGCAGGATAAGCTTAGAACAGTCAGAAATAACAGGGACCTGGGGCATCTACCCTAGCAGGTCCACTGGTTGAAATAAAGCTAGGGAACGAAGAGAGAGGCTTGAATTTTTTGTTGGTTAAGGGAGCTTCTTTATCTGTGTTCATTAGTCTGTAAATGTAATTTAGTCTGCTCGAGGGTAGGAAGGCTCTGCAGGAGGATCTGGATAGGCGGAACCGATGGGCCGAGGCCAACGGTATGAAGTTCAACAAGGCCAAGTGCCGGGTCCTGCACCTGGGGCACAACAACCCCAAACAGAGCTACAGGCTGGGAGATGAGTGGTTAGAAAGCTGCCTGGCAGAGAAGGACCTGGGAGTATTGTTTGACAGTCGGCTGAATATGAGCCAGCAGTGTGCTCAGGCAGCCAAGAAGGCCAGAAGCATCCTGGCTTGCATAAGAAGCAGCGTGGCCAGCAGGTCCAGGGAAGTGATTGTCCCCCTGTACTCAGTTCTGGTGAGGCCGCACCTCGAGTACTGTGTTCAGTTTTGGGCCCCTCGCTACAAGAAGGACATGGAGGTGCTCGAGCGAGTCCAGAGAAGGGCTACGAAGCTGGTGAAAGGTCTGGAGAACAAGTCTTACGAGGAGCTGGGACTGTTTAGCCTGGAGAAGAGGAGGCTCAGGGGCGACCTTATTGCACTCTACAGGTACCTGAAAGGAGGCTGTAGCGAGGTGGCGGTTGGTCTATTCTCCCATGTGCCTGGTGACAGGACGAGAGGGAATGGGCTAAAGTTGCGCCAGGGGAGGTTTAGGTTGGATATTAGGAAGAACTTCTTTACTGAAAGGGTTGTTAGTCACTGGAATAGACTGCCCAGGGAAGTGGTTGAGTCACCATCCCTGGAAGTCTTTAAAAGACGTTTAGATGTAGAGCTTAGTGATATGGTTTAGCGGAAGATTTGTTAGCGTTAGGTCAGAGGTTGGACTCGGTGATCTTGGAGGTCTCTTCCAACCTAGACTATTCTGTGATTCTGTGATTCTGTGTAATAGGAACAACTGGCCAACAGGAAAAGGCGTTTTTTTTTGTTTGTTTGTTTGTTTGTTTGTTTTAATGCTTGAAATTTAAACTGGGAAAAACGATTGATTACAAACTGAGAAAAACAGTCAAGTTTGGTTCATGGTACTAGATTTAAAGAATGCCTTTTTCTGCCTGCCCGTGGCAACTGAAAGCTAGAAAGAAACTCTTTGCCTTTGAATGGGAAAATCCTAATAGAGGATGCAAAACTCAGCTTACATGGACAGTGTTACCACAGGGGTTCAAGAATAGCCCCACCATATTTGGGAACTGTGATCTTGAAACTTGAAAGACCCCTTCGGGAAAAGGGGATGTTGTTGCAATACGCAAATGATAGCTACTGAATAAGAAAAGGAATGTGTATCATATACTATTAGTTTACTATTTTTTTTTTTTTTTTTGGCACTAATACTGTGAACCCAGACTCTTTCCTTAGTAACAGAGTTTCCAGATCACCCATTCATGATTGCATCAAGACCACAGACACGGTATACTCCAGCTGACCAGACTTAAAGGATACACCCCTAGAAGATGCAGAGGATTGGTATATAGATGGCAGCAGCTTCATCCGCCAGGGATTTTGCCTCACAGGATATGCGGTAACAAACATTCACCCAAAAGGTGGAAATCACCTTGATAAGAGCTCTTGAACTGGCAAACATTTGGACAGATATGAAATATGCCTTTGGTGTGGTGCATGCACAAGGGGCAATTTGGAAGGAGAGAGGACTTTTATCTTCCTCAATTAAACATGCAGAAGAGATACTGAAATTACTCCAAGTGGTATACCTGCCTACTACAGCTGACGTTAAAGGACATCAAGCAGGGGATATTGATATTGAAAGGGGAAATAGACTGGCTGATGCAGGAGGCAAAGGGGTGGCTGAACGGGCATCTGAGAGTCAAATTTTGGCACTAGTACCAGGAATAGAAAATCAGGCATTAACAAAAGTTTTAGAAAATGAAGTAGAATATTCTAAGATGTAAACGGAAAATGTTACCTATAGGTTTAACGTAAATAAATGATGGGAGAATTGTGATACCATATGTCCTGGTTTCAGTTAGGACAGAGTTATTTTTCGTCCTAGCAGCTGGTAGGGTGCTATGTTTTGGATTAGGATGAGAAGAGTGCTGATAACATGCTGATGTTTTAATTGCTGCAGAGCACTGCTTACACTAAGACAAGGACTTCTCAGCTTCTCACTCTGTCCTGCCAGCGGGCAGGCTGGGGGTGCAGCGAGAGCTGGGAGGGGACAGACCCAGGACAGTTGACCCAAACTGGCCAAAGGAGTATTCCATACCATCTGACGTCATGCTGAACAATATATAGGGGTGGCTAGCCGGGGTGGGGGGCCAGCTGCTCGGGGTTGGACTGGGCATCGGTCAGCGGGTGGTGAGCAATTGCATTGTGCATCACTTGTTTGTACATATTATTATTATTATTATTTTCTATCTTAATAAACTGTCTTTATCTCAACCCACAGGCTTTACTTTCCTGTTTCTCTCCCCCGTCCCAGAGAGGGAGGGGGGAGGGTGAGCGAACGGCTGTGTGGTGTTTAGCTGCCAGCCAGGTTAAATCACAACAGCTCTTTTGGCACCCAGCGTGGGGCACGAAGGGTTGAGATAATGACAGATCTAATCAGAATGTTGATTGCTTTAATCTCAAGTCTGCTGTGCCTGTATTCCAAACTGAGTTTTATAGCACGTTACTTTC
>NW_023306423.1:0-1067 GCF_011077185.1 Oxyura jamaicensis
TTCTTTAAGCAAATTTCACACTTGGACATCACTGCCTTTGCCATTGTTAACATATGTACTGAGACAATATTATGTTTTAAATAAGTTACCATTGCTTCTGCACCCCAGTGACATTCATTGTGTTTTGTTCGTAATATTTCTCGCATTATCAAGGAGGGTATCACCACCTGTCTGGTGGCAGTCACATACCATCTGTCGGAATTCTTTTGAGCCTTCATCAGTTTTGCTAGCTTCTCATCCTCCTGGGAGTACCTCGGGATTTTTGGGAAGTTAAAATGAGAGAGACCTACCTTCGACGGAATCAAGGCCATCAACTTCCATACCTCCTGTGCAACTCGTCAAGCTGTCTGGTCTGCCAGCCTGTTTCCTTCTGCAATTTCTGATGTTCCTCCTTGATGAGCCTTACAGTGCATTATGGCCACTTGTTGGGGTTTTTGCACAGCCGTTATTAATTTCATTATTTCCTCTTGATGCTTTATGTTAGGTCCTTGCGAAGACAGCAGTCCTCTCTCCTTCCATAACGCCCTATGCACATGAACTCCTCCAAAGGCATATTTTGAATCTGTCCATATATTCACTTCCTTTCCTTCACTCAGCTCCAATGCTCGCGTAAGCGCTATTATTTCTGCCTGTTGCACTGAGGTCCCGGGGGTTAGAGAATTTGCTTCGATTATGGTCCTCTGTCCTGGTTTCAGTTAGGACAGTTATTTTTCCTCCTAGTAGCTGGTAGGGTGCTATGTTTTGGATTAGGATGAGAAGAGTGCTGATAACATGCCGATGTTTTAATTGCTGCAGAGCAGTGCTTACACTAATCCAAGGACAGAATCACAGAATCACATAATTTTCTAGGTTGGAAGAGACCTCAAGATCATCAAGTCCAACTTCTGACCTAACACTAACAGTCCCCACTAAACCATATCCCTAAACTCTACATCTAAACGTCTTTTAAAGACCTCCAGGGATGGTGACTCCACCACTTCCCTGGGCAGCCCGTTCCAATGTCTAACAACCCTTTCGGTAAAGAAGTTCTTCCTAACATCCAACCTAAAACTCCCCTGGCGCAACTT
>NW_023306424.1:0-2413 GCF_011077185.1 Oxyura jamaicensis
TTAATAAATCACAAAAATCCTATTTGGGACTTAATCATTTATCACAGGTACAAATTGGTGTACAAAATGCTATGCCTCGGACCATAAACTGGTCAATATTATATTATGTGAGGCAAGAAAAGGCAGAATCGCCTTCTGCGTTTCTGGAAAGATTGAAGGAAACTGGTAAAAAAATACACTGATTTGGACATAGAAACTGACCAGGCAAAAGCTCAACTAGCCCTTATATTCTTAGGGCAGTCACAGGAAGATATTCAGAAAAAGCTACAGAAACTGGAAGGTGTGGACTTGAGGAACATGGATAAGTTATTAGAGGTAGCTTGGAAGGTATATAATAATAGGGAGAAGGAAACAAGCAAGAGACAGCAACAGGGTTTGTTGGCTGTAATTCAGGGGCGAGGAGGTTTGGGACTAAGGGGTAAGGGAAGAGGAAATCCTAATAGCCGAGGTGTGGGGATAGGGAAAGGATATGCAGGTCCCAGTAGGAACAGGGTAGACAGACTAGGTTTGAATCAGTGTGCGTTCTGCAGGAGGGAAGGTCACGGGAAAAATGAGTGCCCCTTTAGGGAGCAACAGTTTTCCAGCACCAAGAACCTCTTTCAGAATCAAGAAATAGCAAAAGCCATGGTGCTGGGAGAATACAGTAGCTGACTAGATAATAGGTTAACAGAAGACAAGGAACCTTTTGTGAAAATCCAGATAGGGAATAAGGAGGTAAAGTTTCTTATTGATACAGGAGCTACATATTCAGTACTTAATGAATTAGAATGAATTAGATGAGAAGGTGGGGAATAAAAAGACTACAATTGTAGGTGCCACCAGGAAGGAGGAGGTACGGCCATTCCTTCGACCCCTCAATTTACGGTTTGGGGGTAAAGAGATAACCCATGAATTCTTGTATATGCCAGACTGCCCAGTCCCTCTTTTGGGACGGGACCTGTTAACAAAATTGAATGCCACCCTGGTCTTCGAGGATGGGGAATTAATTGTGAAAATTCCAGAATCAAAAGTAGGACAGATTTTGATGATTACAGAGAAGGCCATCCCACAGATACCAGAAGAGGCAGAGGATGCAGTCATACCTACGGTTTGGGAGACAGACGTACCTGGAAAATCAAGGGTGCACAACCTGTGAAGATAGAGTTGAAGGAAGGGGTTAGGCCTGTTCGGATCAGGCAGTACCCATTAAAAGTGGAAACAAGGTTGGGAATAGTGAAGATAATAGACAAATTTCTTAATTACCATATTCTGGAGGAGTGCAAATCAGAATATAACACCCCAATCTTCCCAGTAAAGAAACCCAATGGGGAATATAGCTGGTACAGGACCTTAGGGCAATAAATGAAATAACAAAAGACATCCATTTGGTGGTGGCTAATACTTACACATTGTTAACATCTGTGAAGGAGAAATATAAATGGTTCACAGTAATAGATTTAAAAGATGCTTTCTTCTGCATACCCATTGACAAGGATAGCAGGAAACTTTTTGCCTTCAAGTGGGAAAATCCGCACAACGGACGGAAGATGCACCTAACTTGGACAAGGCTCCCGCAAGGATTCAAGAATAGACCAACTCTCTTCGGTAGTCAATTGGCTAAGGAAATAGAAGACTGGACTAAGCAAGGATGTATCCAGGTACCAAGGGACCAATATTTGTTACTACAATATGTGGATGATATATTAATAGCTACCGAGGAGGAATCACAGTGCATCCAGGTAACTATTGAAATCTTAAATCAATTTGGAATGAATGGATATAAGGTCTCAAAAGAAAAGGTACAGATTGCATGCTTAACAGTAATATATTCAGGATGCAAAATTTCACAAGGACAAAGAAGATTAGGAGTCAATCGAATACAGGCCATCTGTGATATTCCCGAACCTCAAAACTTACATGAACTGAGGGCCTTCTTGGGTATGACTGGTTGGTGCAGGCTATGGGTAATGGAATCACAGAATCACAGAATAGTCTAGGTTGGAAGAGACCTCCAAGATCACCCAGTCCAACCTCTGACCTAACACTAACAAGTCCTCCACTAAACCATATCCCTAAGCTCTACATCTAAACGTCTTTTCAAGACCTCCAGGGATGGTGACTCAACCACTTCCCTGGGCAGCCTATTCCAGTGACTAACAACCCGTTCAGTAAAGAAGTTCTTCCTAATATCCAACCTAAACCTCCCCTGGCGCAACGTTAACCCATTCCCCCTCGTCCTGTCACCAGGCACGTGGGAGAATAGACCAACCCCCACCTCGCTACAGCCTCCCTTCAGGTACCTGTAGAGTGCAATAAGGTCGCCCCTGAGCCTCCTCTTCTCCAGGCTAAACAGTCCCAGCTCCCTCAGCCGCTCCTCGTAAGACTTGTTCTCCAGGCCCCTCACCAGCTTCGTAGCCCTTCTCTGGACTCGCTC
>NW_023306425.1:0-5398 GCF_011077185.1 Oxyura jamaicensis
CTTCTGCGCTTGCGTAGTATTCTCTGGTGGTCGTCCGGGTGGTCGTCAGGTGGTCGTCAGGATGAAGTAAGGCGTCTTCCTCAGAGTTGAACTTTTCACCTCGTCTCCCTGCGCATGCTCCCTGAGCCCTTGGTCACAATCTGAGCCATAAGGTTGGTTTGGTCCGGTTCTTGGGGTCCGAGGGGCTCCTGTTATCTTGAGGCCTTGCATGTTTATCTTATCCTTTGTAAACAGTCCTCCTTATCTTTGAGCCCTTGCTCACAGTCCGAACAATAAGGTTACATTGATCTGGTTCTTGGAGCCCCCGGGGCTCATCAGGAGGCCTAGGCTCAGCATAGGCCCAGTACATCGCAAATGTAGCACATATTAAGCAATGAGTGTTGCCTACATATTTATTCTTAATCAGTCGCTTTCTAATTCCTAAGCCCATGTTTCAGTAGGAGTACTATAATTATTATTATTTTCCTTTATTTCCTGTCCTAATAAACTGTCTTTATCTCAACCCAGAGGCTTTTATTTATTTCTAATTCTCTCCCCCATCCCACAGAGGGAGGGGGAGGGGGAGCGAATGGCTGTGTGGTGTTTAGCTGTTGGCTGGGTTAAACCATAACAATGTGATGCAGCAGCCTGGCCTCCCCAGGGAAAACAGCAAGGGCAAAGGAGACACCAGAGACTTCTCTCATCTGCCTGGTTTGCCCCCCTGACCTTTTGCTGAGGGAAAGGAGAAGCAATGCATGCAGGGAGGGGCAAGGGGGGCTTTTACAGGGATTAAATGCAGATAGAGGGCTGTCAGGGAGAAACCACACAGGGATAAAGTGGTGTGAGGCAGGTCTGCAGGGACTATGTGTCCCCTAGGCACCTGTCATCGTCCTCCTGTGGCTCATGGGCACCTTCCCCTGTCACTTATCTGCACATCCCTTCACATCGAGCCATCCAGGCAGTTTGGGAATTCTCAGAGCCAAAGTAAATATTCCCCAGGGTACAAGCACCAGGGAGAGCTAGAACTGACACAAGGGTTTCCATGATAACATTCAAGATAAGGGGTGATTTAAAGAACGAAGTCAAAATTTCTTCTTAGTGACGAAATATTCTTTATTGACAGCGCTGGATGCACGGGGGATCCTTCCACCTAACGTGCATACCCAAAGTGACAAACTATCTCATATTTATACAGCAGAACTACGAATATTCAATTAATGCCTATACATATTCATTACCTAAACCCGCCTACTCACGCTTCTTATGCTAATTAGCTTATCAGTCCTTTGCACTTGCGCAGATTCTTCCAAGAATTGTGGGCAGGGGTCTTAAGGACATGGGCAGTGGTCTTTGGGAGGAAGGCTGTATGTCTTCCTCATAGTGTACTTTTCACCCTTTATCTAGAATGTAGTGATTTTGCAAGTTTGCAATGTCCTTATCAGTCTGAGCTAATTTGTGTCCTTGTTGTTCATCTGTTTCCTGCCCGAGACGGGATGTCTGGCAAGTTTTTGTTACTTAGTTTTCACCTATTCTTCTCCTCTTGTCTCCTGATAGTATATCTTACAGACTCAGACTACTTCTTCTTTGACTAACAGTGTAACTAATTGAGTAACTAATCTATCCTATTCTTAATACCTAGGTAATGATTCATCCTACTGCCTAGCTAGCTAATCATCCTTTTATATTTACTAATTGCTTGCTTGTTTCAGGGGGCAAAAAAGAGACTGGGGGTAAGCAAGCTACATGCAAAGCTCCAATCCACTGTGGGAGCAGCCTGCAGATGCTGTGCAGGGACTGATTTCACCATGGATACCCAATGTGAGTGTGATAAATTAGTGGGGGTTTGTTCATTGTCATTGAGGAATTTGGAGAATCCGTTGAGGAGATAAGGTTGCACAACTTAACGACCTTGATAAGGGGAAGGATTAAGCAAGCAGATAGCAGGAGGGGGTGTTGGGTAAACACCCTGAAGTGAAACCAGACTCTGCCGCGGGACATCCTTTTTGCCGCTTCACCTCCCCCACTTGAACACGAGCACAACGCTGATCACCGGTAGAGAAACAACGACCCCCCTCTCAACAATAGACTGCGCAGCCTCAGCCAGTTCAACAAGTCCTGACAAGCCGGAATTCGACTGCTATAAAACAGCAACCCTGGAAAGGGAAGTTGCGTGCTGTTGCGGAGAGGAGACTCCCCAGCCGCCCAGCGCTGTTTTGCTTGTTGGCTGCTTACTTAATAAAAATCATTTGCATTATTGGACCCTCTCTGTCAATTAATTGAGAGCTGATTTATAACATGAGGATGAACCAAGCTTTGATCAACTTGAAGAAAGGGACAGTCCTGTGTGCACAGCGAGTTAGGTGAGATGCCATAATAGGTCTTGTCTAACTTCGAGTCTTACGCTTCTATAATCTGGCAGCTAAAGGTCACAGATTTCTCAGGGCTAATGCTCTCTGTATATCTCCTGCACTGCAGCAGCAGGGGAATTAGCCTGTCAATAACAATCAGAGCTGATAATAGTGGGTTAAATGTTGCAGATGTTTCAGTTAAATGGACAGAGGCAGAGACACAATGTGGTTGTAACACTGACTAATGTTTAGATAAAGCTTATTTAAATGAACTGTTGCTTAAGCAGGAGCCCACTCGAAGCATCCGCATTAAACTGTGTCTATTATCCTAATTAAAACATTCTGCTCACACATGCACACTGACGCAGGCGAGAGAGCAGCACCCCAGCGTTTGGCACAAACCCCTTCAGCACAGCTGGGTGCTGGAGCAGTGCGGGTAGAGCACTGCCCTGCACCAGAGCTGCACCTCTGCACAAACATGTGTGCCTGCCTCCTGCTAGAGAAAAGGCTTCAAACACCCTGCACACATGGGTGGCATGCAAAGTGTTGTCACCTGGTGGTGGGGGTGTCACAGGAGATACTGGGCACTTGTACTTACTTTTCAGTCTAATCTGGTGCAGGGAGACCATTTCATAGAGGTCCTTCTCTATGAAGCCATCTCCATCTTCATCCATCCAAGAAGAGGCAAAACAGATGATGTTGTACGCATCCCCACGTCCCATAGTGCTCCACTACCTCCCAGTAACAGCTGTGGTTAGCCACTTTTTTTTTCTGGGCTCCAAAGCAGCATCTAAATCTTAATGAAAGTCTGAATTCAGATAACTTTGAAATGCTCAGCACAGTCCAAGACTACAGTTCTGTCTGGCCTATTGGGCAAACATCTGAAGGTACTTTTGGTGCTTAGCAAAAAATAATCTCTATCTTTGTGACTGCAAAGAGACAAGCAGCCCAATTAGTAGGTGATTTACACATCTAATGTGCCTTTGAGGCAATCAGCTACTGCCATGCATTATGTATAATACTGACTTGCTAAACTGTGGATATTGTCATCCAAATAAAGGCAGACTTTTTGCTTTTTTTTTCGGTTTGTTTGTTTTTTTAATGAAATTTGGTTGTTGGGGTCAGGCTATGAATGAATAGGAAACAGCCTGAGAGCTGCCTACAGACAACTTAGTCTCACCTTCTCACAATACCAGCCAGAACTGACACCACAATTATCATGCCCAATGGTGACCCTGCTGAGAGGGCTGAGAAGAGCTGCTATCTCCACGTTAAAGAGATCTGTCCTGACACGCTCAAATTCACCTCCTTCCAAGAAAATCTTCCCCCTGTTCTTTAAGCCTTTGGAGCCATGGAGGTGTTACAAGTGGCAATGACAAACCCACTCAGTAAAATATTTATCAAAGCCGAATTTATTAAGCAAGCAACCAAGCAAGCAGAACCGCACTGGGCGGCCAGGGAGTCTCTGCTCCACCAATGGCGCGCACCTCACCCCCGCCAGAGTCCTCTTCTTATAGCCTGGTTGTTCCGGGTATACGTATCACATCCTGGTGTGCTCTGCAGTTGTGCAGACTGTGACAAGGGGGGTCATCACAAGCCCTCTGGTGGTCGTGAGGATGAAGGCCGTAGTCTTCCTCTGCATTGTGGATCGTGGCCTCTAGCAAGACTGTCCTTATTTGGCCATCTCAGTCGCTGCCTTTGTTAGCTTATCAGGAATTTGCTACAGATAGGATCTCAACAAGTTACACTCACAAGGTAACACGAGAAGCAGTGGCTTGGAAAGTTGCCCAACCGGCTTGCTTAACAATTATCAAATTCCTTCTACAATGTTTGCTACAAGATCGGTTTGAT
Source organism: Oxyura jamaicensis (assembly GCF_011077185.1). NCBI lineage: Eukaryota > Metazoa > Chordata > Aves > Anseriformes > Anatidae > Oxyura > Oxyura jamaicensis. The sequence goes on from NW_023306425.1 coordinate 4,179, forward strand.
TAACAAATCTCACAGTATTTAATGTTCATTGCAACATGGCCCAATGGAAAAATGCATTTTTTTAATCACGATATGGTGACAATTAGGTAAAGAAAAGAAAAAAAAAAATATTTGACAGTTAAGTTGCTATCCTGGAAACACAACACAGCCCAGAGAAAGCAGTCCAGGAGGTTTCTGGAGAGAGTGGAAGATAACTTCCTGACGCAGCTGGTTGGCGAGCCTACCAGGGGAGGCGCCCCGCTAGACCTTCTGTTCACTAACAGAGAAGGACTGGTGGGAGACGTGCTGGTCTTGGGCAGAGGGACCACAAAATGGTAGAGTTCTCGATACTTGGTGAAGTCAGGAAGGGGATCAGTAAAACCGTTGTCTTGGACTTCCGGAGGGCTGACTTTGAGCTGTTCAAGACACTGGTTGGCAGAGTCCCTTGGAAGGCGGTTCTGAAAGACAGAGGAGCCCAGGAAGGCTGGGCGCTCTTCAAGAAAGAAATCTTAATGGCTCAGGAGCGGTCTGTCCCCACGTGCCCAAAGACGAGCCGGCGTGGAAGAAGACTGGCCTGGCTGAGCAGAGAGCTGTGGCTCGAGCTTAGGAGAAAAAAGAGGGTTTATAATCTTTGGAAAAGAGGGCGGGACACTCAGGGGGACTACAAGCATGCTGCGAGGCGGTGCAGAGACAAAATCAGAAAGGCCAAAGCTCATCTGGAGCTCAATCTGGCTACTGCTGTTAAGGACACCAAAAAATGTTTTTATAAATACATCAATACCAAAAGGAGGACTAATGAGAATCTCCACCCTTTACTGGATGCGAGGGGAAACTTAGTATCCAGAGATGAGGAAAAAGCTGAGGTGCTTAATGCCTTCTTTGCCTCAGCCTTTAACAGCAAAACCAGTTGTTCTCTGGACACCCAGTACCCGGAGCTGGTGGAAGGGGATGGGGAGCAGAATGTGGCCCCCACAATCTGCGAGGAAATGGTTGGCGACCTGCTACAGCATTTGGATTTACGCAAGTCGATGGGATCCACCCGAGGGTACTGAGAGAACTGGTGGAGGAGCTGGCCAAGCCGCTTTCCATCATTTATCGGCAGTCCTGGCTATCGGGGGAGGTCCCACTTAACTGGCGGCTAACAAAAGTGACACCCATTTACAAGAAGGGCCGGAGGGTAGACCCGGGGAACTATAGGCCTGTTAGTTTAACATCAGTGCCAGGGAAGCTCATGGAGCAGA
>NW_023306426.1:0-3182 GCF_011077185.1 Oxyura jamaicensis
GGGTTATTATAATTAGTTCCTGGAATCCAAACCCTCTCTGGACGCATGCGTAGCAGTCTCTGGTGGTCTTTCTGGGGGTCTCTTGTGCTGAAGGCTCGTAGTCTTCCTCCCAGGCTTTGTCCTTCGGTCGTCCTTCAACTCCCCCTTTCTCCTTATTTGGAGAATCTCTTCGGTCCTCTTATCTCCCAGACTAGAGTCTCAATGTTCGCCCTTCAAACCCTCTATTTACACAAATTGCTGGATCGTTCCTTTGCATGATAAAAGGACTAGGTACACTAATCACTCTGTTTTTCTTAAATAGGAGCTTATATTTCATCATGCGGCCCTAGCATTGTTCCATACTGACACGAATCAAATAAACACATTTCACAGCACTTTGGAAGGATATTGTTAGAAATGGGGGCACAGAGAGCAAGAGGACTTTCACTAAGTATTGCAATCAATGGTGGCCACTATATAAGCTAAATGGCCACTTTATGGATCAATCGACTATAACACTGTCTTGCAATTAATGTTGTTTTTGAGGAGAGAAGGGAAATGGGATGAAATGTTGTATACTGATATGCTGTTTCAGCATCTTGGAGGGAAAAGGTATGGAATTAAGTTGGCCCCTGACTGAGCCTTTGGTGCTGGCATTAGAAAAGTACAGGCTGGAGAAAGATAAAGGAAGTGTTAATAGGGTTGTTGAAGGTGTTAATGGTTGTGTGACATGTAGTATTTAACAGAGCCGTTTGAAGTTGAATGAGCAGGGAAAGAGGATGTAGGGATGTTAATAGTTCTGCCTCAACCCGAGGCTGAAATCTCAAAATCACGGGTGTGAGCCCTCTGGGGCAGAGGGACCATGATGGGTCCGAGAGAGTTGTCATGGAAACAGAAAAGCAGTTAACTCTTAAAACAACCTGAGTTCACGTGTGAGCTCAGATTGCCAATGGGATCGCTCAGGGAACTATCAACGATTGCATTCCCGTGACCGACCCCCCCAACTGAGACCCTAATCACCCCGGAAATTATGAACGGCTATACAGAAATCTGGTTAAATTGGGAATTGAGAATTTGTTCCAACAAGGTCCAAAAGAAACCCCTATGGAATTTTTGAACCAACTTTTGAAATGCAATGAAGAAAAATAAATAAATAAATAAATAAATAAATAAATAAATAAATAATAAAAAATGGACGTGGCTTCAGAAAACAGAGGCAATTGGCTAGCCTCTTTCTAGGGCGATCGGCCCCTGATATCAGAAAGAAATTGTCTTAGGCTGCAGGATAAATTTACAACAGTCGGGAATAACGGGGACCTGGGGCATCTACCCTAGCAGGTCCACTGGTTGAAATAAAGTTAGGGAACCAAGAGAGGGCCTTGATTTTTTGTTGGTTAAGGGAGCTTAATGAAAATGATTGGAAATGGGAAAAATGATTGGAATTACATAATGAGGAAAACAGTCAAGTTTGGTTCATGGTACTAGATTTAAAGGATGCTTTTTCCTGTCTGCCTCTGGCAACTGAAAGCCAGAAACTCTTTGCCTTTGAACGGGAAAATGCTAATAGAGGACGAGAAACTCAGATTACTTGGACAGTGTTACCACAGGGGTTCAAGAATAGCCCCACCATATTCAGGAAACAACTAGCCTGTGATCTTGAAGTTTGAAAGACCCCTTTGGGAAAAGGGGACACTGTTGCAATATGCAAATGATAGCTACTGAAGAAGAAAAGGAATGTGTATCATGGACTATTAGTTTACTAATATTTTTTCGGCACTAATACTATGAACCCAGCCTCTTTCCTCAGTAACTGTTTCCAGATCACCAGATCTTGCATCAAGACCATGAACACAGTATACTCCAGCTGACCAGACTTCTAGGAAACACCCCTAGAAGATGTGGAGGATTGGTACATAGATGGCAGCAGCTTCGTCCACCAGGGATTTTGCCTCACAGGATATGCGGTAACAAACATCAGCCCAAAAAGTGGAAATCATCGCCTTGATAAGAGCTCTTGAGCTGGCAAACATTTGGACAGATTTGAAATATGCCTTTGGTGTGGTGCATGTACACGGGGCAATTTGGAAGGAGAGAGGACTTTTATCTTCCTCAATTAAACATGCAGAAGAGACTGATGACAGTTATTAGGGAAGAAGGAAAAAGGAGGCCCAGACAGGGACAGCCCTGGCTAGGCAAGGATCAATGTGCCCTATGTAAGAAATCTGTGCATTGGAAAAATGAATGCCCAGAACAGAAAAGAAATGGAAAAGGGAACCGGGGAAGGGAGGTGATAGTCGCGCATGCAAAAGACAACTGAAGAGGACCGAGGGAATCTACCCCGCCAAATCCGCTGGTTATAAAAATGAAACTGGGGAAGGAGAGAAAAGAGGTGGAACTTCTGGTCGATGTGGGGGCAACATATTCAGTTTTATATAAAGCATTAGTATCAGTAGGGCATGATTATGTTGTAGTGAAGTGGGCAACTGGCCAATCTGAAATAGCATATTTCTGCAAACCACTGAAATATAAATACGGGAAACAGTGGGGCATTCACAAGTTCCTATACATGCCCAACTCCCCAGAGTCACTCCTAGGAAGAGATTTATTGGAAAGACTACAAGCAACCATTTCATTTAAAAATGGGGAGATTATTCTGGAGGTAAATGAGCAAAGATATGTGGCAGTGTTGAGTTTGATATTGACAGCTATTGAGACCAAAGAGGAAATTAGTGAGGAAATCCTAAGTGTTTTCTGGAGTATGATCTTCTAATGTACCAGGGAAGGCAAAGAAAATGCACTTCCAATACAAATTAAACTTAAGGAAGGAAAACAGCCAGTCAGAATTAAACAGTACCCCTTGAAAAGGAAGACAGAGAAGGAATTAGCCTGATAATTGATTAAAATGCTTAACACCAGAGCTAACTTGGTTTACCGTTTTAGACCTGAAGGATGGGGCCAGTCCTCTTTAACATCTGTCTGGGGCCAGTCCTCTTTAACATCTTCATCGATGATCTGGACGAGGGGATCGAGTGCACCCTCAGCAAGTTTGCAGACGACACCAAGTTAGGTGCATGTGTCGATCTGCTCGAGGGTAGGAAGGCTCTGCAGGAGGATCTGGATAGGCTGGACCGATGGGCCGAGGCCAACAGTATGAAGTTCAACAAGGCCAAGTGCCGGGTCCTGCACCTGGGGCACAACAACCC
>NW_023306427.1:0-1149 GCF_011077185.1 Oxyura jamaicensis
AGAGTTTCTGTTTTTCATATGCCACGGGCAGGCAGAAAAAGGCATCCTTTAAATCTAGTACCATGAACCAAACTTGACTATTTTTGTCATTTTGTAATTCCAATCATTTTTCCCAATTTAAATTTCCAGCATTGCAAAAAAAAATGCCTTTTCCTGTTAGCCAGTTGCTCCTATTACATTTACAGAGTAATTAACACAGTGAAAGAAGCTCCCTTAACCAACAAAAAATTTAAGGCCCTCTCTTTGTTCCCTAGCTTTATTTCAACCAGTGGACCTGCTAGGGTAAATGCCCCAGGTCCCTGTTTTTCCTGACTGTTGTAAGTTTATCCTGCAGCCGAAGACAATTTCTTTCTGATATCAGTGGGCTATTTGCCCTAGAAAGAGGCTAGCCAATTACCTCTGTTTTCTGAAGCCACATCCCAATTTTTTTTTTTTTTCTTCATTGCATTTCAAAAGTTGGTTCAAAAATTCCATAGGGGTTTCTTTTGGATCTTGTTGGAAAAAATTTTCAATTCCCAATTTAACCAGATTTCTGTATAGCCGTTCATAATTTCTGGGGTGATTAGGGTCTCAGTTGGGGGGGGTCGGTCAGGGGAATGCAATCGTTGAAAGTTCCCTGAGCGATCCCATTGGCAATCTGAGCTCACATGTGAACTCAGCTTGTTTTAAGAGTTAGCTGCTTTTCTGTTTCCATGACAACTCTTTCGGACCCATCATGGTTCCTCTGCCCCAGAGGGCTCACACCCGTGATTTTGAGATCTCAGCCTAGGGTTGAGGCAGAACTATTAACATCCCTACATCCTCTTTCCCTGCTCATTCAACTTCAAACAGCTTTATCAAATACTACATGCCACACCTTTAACACCTTCAACAACCCTTTTAACACTTCCTTTATCTTTCTCCAGCCTGTACTTTTCTAATGCCAGCACCTAAAGCTCAGTCAGAGGTCAACTTAATTCCATACCTTTTCCCTCCAACATGCTGAAACAACATAGCAGTATACAACATTTCATCCCTTTTTTTTTTTCATACACACTTTCAAGATACCCCTTTAACACTTACAAAATGCAGCACGTTGGTATCTTTTTACAGCAACACCAAGAAACTATTATTATTACCAAAAATATAGCTAGAATCGCAATAACAACA
>NW_023306428.1:0-1144 GCF_011077185.1 Oxyura jamaicensis
GTGGCGTCGGAGACCTTTGGAGTTCGCTTTTGCGGCTCCGCTGCAGCGTACAGCGACTTGCCGGGAGTTACTGAGGGTTGTCTGCCGGAGCTTGCCACATGTAGCCGGGGAGGATACGCCGCATAGCTGCGGTCCCACCGGAGCTCACCTGGTGGGGTCCGTTCAGGGACCTGCTGGGTCCCTGTCGCGGGTCCGGAGCAGGCGCCCTGGATACCAACAGGGATCGTTGCCGGCGATCCGATGCACTGTCGCAGACGATGGTCCGCCATGGCGCTTTGGATTCCGCCGCTGCCCAGTCCTTCTCTGCAGCTCTTTGCAGCTGTCTCTGCAGTTCGGGACTCCCGGTGACAAATACCAGCAGCTCACCTAAGCTGCTGCCCAGAGCTGGTACCCCGGACCTGTTTGCCACACCTGCTCAGAACTACTGTTCGAGAGTTCGGCTTCCCAGAGTTGCTTCCCAGAGCTGGTCCCCACAATTTGTCCCCAAGTCCTGCTCTCCAGCCTTTGTCCACAAAGCTCCCCAGAGCCGTTCCGAAGACTTGATCCCCAGAGCTTGTCCCCAAGTCCTGGGGACCAGACCTGCTGCCCAGGGCTAGTCCCCAGAGCTGGTTCCCAGACCGGTAGACTGACCTGGGCACCAGGCCTGCTCGGCAGAGCTGCCCTCCCAGACGTGCTCCCGAGACCTGCTACCCACACCTGGGCTCCTAACCTATGGTCCCCTGAGCTGGTCCCCACCGCTGCTTCCACGACTTCTGTAGGTGTGCGGACCAGTCCTCGGACCAGATCTAGGGACCATCTCTGGGGCCCAGGTGTGAGGACGCCATGTGAGGGACAGATGTGGGAAGCAGGTTAAGGGACCAGCTCTGGGGACCAGCTCTGGGTGAGGACTAGCTCCGGGAACCAGCTCTGGGGACCAATTGTGTGGCGCAGGTCTTTGGACCAGCTCTGGGGAGCAAGCCTGGGCACCAGCTCTGGGGAGCTGTTCTCGGGACCATGTCTCGGGACCAACAGGTGTGGGGAGCAGGTTTGGGGAGCACGTAGGGTAGCAGTTCATGTGACCACATCTGGGGACCAGATCTTCGGAGCGGCTGTGAGTAGCAGGTCTGGGGAGCAGCTCTAGGCTCCATGTCTGCGGACCAGATCT
>NW_023306429.1:0-1050 GCF_011077185.1 Oxyura jamaicensis
GGAAAGGAGGAGCTCCACCACACGCAGGGTATCTCCATCCTCCAGTGGTCTCCCTGTCACCTCCACCTTCCACACCATCATGGCCAACGGGTGAGCTCTGAATCAAGCGGTAACTTGCCCAGCTCTCGTGGTCTGCATAAGAAGCTCCAACTTCCCCACAGCTTGGTACCACACACCAATTCTCAAAGCTCACATGCTCTCCAACAGCATGACAATGTGCACAGCGACGTGGAGAAAGGGAGCTTGGAATCATAGCGCATCACTCCAAGATCTCCTGCTGCTCAAGGTACACACATCTCCCCCAGAGCCCTGGAGAAAGGGAGAACCGCAGCTCCTGCCTCCTCTCTCACTTGGCACGCTCTCCCTGGCAGCTGGAAGGTTCCCAAAGCCACGGACGATGGGAGCTGCCTCCTTTCCCCTGTCTCTAAGACCCTGTCCAGCTCTTCCACGGCAGCTGAAAGGCTCCAAAGTGGCCATGAAAAAAGGGAGCTCTGCACCACCCACCTTCCAGGCTATCTCTCTGGGGCTCCCTGGCAAATGACATGTGCCACCTACTGTGGACAAAGGGAGCTCTCGACCACCCACACCCTCCCGAACCTCCCATTTCCTTCCTAGCAGCTGCAAGGCCCCCACTGCCGTGGATAAGGGATGCTCCATGCCACCCAGCCACTGCAAAAACTGCAACAACAGGACCATACCCAAAGCGCTGGACAAAGGGAGCCTGTCACAGACAAGCTCGGCAACCTATCAAGGTCTTCCCGGGGAGCTGCAAATGCATATGGTGAGGACAAAAATCAAGGCCCACTCGCTCCCCGTTCTCAGGGTTCCCCTGTCTGGTGCAAGCTTCCACCAGCATCAACCCGGGAACTCCACACCTCCAACCACTTCTCTAACACTTCATCTTCTTCAAAGGCAAACAAAGGGACTCCACCGACATGGAGAAGAGGAGCTATGCACCACCCAGCATCTCACCCACCTCTCAAGGTAGGCAGAGAGCCCTTCCACTTGCCCAGAACTCACCCAGACTTCAACTTGCCCAGAACTCACCAA
>NW_023306430.1:0-4004 GCF_011077185.1 Oxyura jamaicensis
TCCCAGAGAGGCAGGGGGGAGGGTGAGCGAACGGCTGTGTGGTGTTTAGCTGCTGCCTGGGGCAAACCACAACAGCTCTTTTGGCGCCCAACATGGGGCACGAAGGGTTGAGATAACGACAGAGTGTGTTAAAATCAAACTGGTATAAGTATTAGAGCTGCTTCATTGTTGCTAGTCACAATGGTGACTGCTTTAATCTCAAGTCTGCTGTGCCTGTGTTCCAAATTGAGTTTTATAGCACGGTACTTTCTGGATGTGCTCCCTGTCGTGCTGTTTCTCCTTTCTGCGCCCTGGTTTAAGCCCGTTACGTTACTGTGCGGTGTAACAATGGCTTATGATATGATGAAATTGCTGGTCAAGGCACTAACCTGGTATTTGTACTCAGCACTGTCATCGATTCTGTACTTTGGAAACCATATCTCAGAACCTATTAACAGTTGCACCTGTTGCCTTTTTCTATCAGGGAGCCAATCTGCGGAGGGGCAGGGGAAGATTTTTTTTCCTAATGTTCACTCTCCCTTTCTCCTTCACCAGCCTCTTCCCCTCCGAGTTAATTACAATAGTTCTCCAAGATGCCAAATATCCTTGGGATGTTCAGACCAGCATGGTGTTATTGATATGTCTCCTGAACACAATTCAGGTCTTGTTTAAGGTTAAACAACTACTTAGGAATGTCATCCAGAGATGTGTCCTGAGGAGGGATAGTTGTGAGTGGCAGGGAGTGTGGGAGGATAGGGGCAGGTGTCTAGAGCAGTGGGCACCTCCAGGGCTTTGGAATCTCACCCCTGAACAACTGCAAAATGCTCAAAAGCTGTTGGAATGCTTGAAAACAGGGGGTGGGCTGTGGTGTTGGAAGCAGACTGAAGGCATCACCGACTGCTCCTCCCTCAACACGGGACAGCCTGATTTTGGAAGTGTGATTTGTGCTATCAGAGCGTGGCTGTCAAACATGATGTTGTGCTTTAACCCGTCAGGCACTTCAGCACCACACAGCTGTTAGCTCAGTGCCCCTGGAGCTCCATGCCTGTAACGCTCATGGGTTAAGAGAAATACAGTTTTAAAGGATAGGAAAGGGGAAGGTCAATAATAATAACAACAACAATAACAGTGCTAATTAGATGTACAAAGCAAGCAATGCACTATGGAATTTCTCACACCCAATGACTGATGCCCAGCCTGTTCCCAAGCAGCTGTGCCCCCGACCCTGGCCAGCCTGCACTGGGATCCACTGTTCCAGTCCCTCAACATTTGTCTTAGGGTAGAACCAGCTTTCAGAAGGCTTTGGACTGTTTCCTTCCCTTTCTCAAATACTTCTTCTGCTCTGTTGCCCCACATGATGAGATCATCAAGGTACTGCAGGTGTTCAGGAGCTTCCCCCATCCCAGGGTGGTCTGCGTCAGTCCATGGTAAGTGGCACGGCTGTGTTTCCAGCCCTGGGACCATCAGTTCCAGGTGGACTCGACATTCCTGCAGCTGTGGCCTGCATGCTGCTGCCAAAGGGATGGAGCAAAATGCATGAGGGATCTCAGTTGTGGCAGAGCTCTTGGCTGCCTTTGACTCCAGTTCACGTGGAAGTTGTAGACTGCCTGGCACAGCTGCCCTCAGAGGTGGCATGAGGTCATTCAGGTCATGAGAGTCTACCGTTAGCCTCCACTTCCCTTTAGACACTGACTACTCGGATCTATGAAAGATTGAGCGAGTCTTGCTGATCACCCCTTGGCTGTCCAGTCGATGAAGCAGCTGATAGATGGGAATCAGGGAGTCTTGGTCAGTCTGGTCTTGCTGCTGGTCCACCACTGGGGTAGCTACTGGCACCTGCTGTTCTTCAGCCCTCTGTAACCCCACAACAGAAGGGTCCTAGGAGAGACCAGGCACACTAGACAACTCTTTAATGTCATCCGTCTCCATGACAGTTCTGCCAAAAGCCCACTGGTTGGATCTTTGAAGTACCCTCTCCTGAAGTAGCCTATGCCAAGGATGCACATAGCCTCCGGGTCAGTCCCAAGGGGGTGCTTCTGCCATTCCTTCCCAGTTAGACTCACTTCAGCCTCCACTGCAGTTAACTCTTGGGAACGCCCTGTCAGTCCAGAGATGCAGATGGGTTCTGCCCCTTTAGAGCTGGATGGCATTAGGCTACGCTGTGCACCAGGGTCCATCAAATCCTTTCTATCTTCTGTGGTCTGATGCGCCAGGCCATTGAATCCTCCAAGTCCAATACACCCAATTGTCCCTTTCCTCCCCCTGGCTGCAGGACGGGCCCCTCTAGTCCTGCTCATAGCATTCATTCCTGTGTCTGGAGGACTGCGCACTGGAACCTTGAGCAGCACTTGGCTCAGAAGAATCCCTTGTTGTGATTCTATTTCCTTGCAAGTCATGTGTCTGTGCCTCTAGGATGGAGGTAGATTTTCCATCCCATTTGCTCATGTCCTCTCCAGGGTCAAACCAAAGGCAGGCACATGGTGTGTCCCCACTCTATTCCCTTTCTTGAGCAGAGGCACACTTACACCTGCTACCTTAGGTATGGGTTTCTACAGGTTGGGAGAAAGCTGCATTATCTTGTTGTTCTTGGGCCTCATGAGAAAGCTCACGCGCAGCTTAGATGCAGGCCCATAGGGAAGAAGAGAGACTTTCTTCTTCTTGCCAGTGTTGGCTAGCCGATTCAGCCACTGTGGATTCTTCTTGGCCTTCCCAGGTCATTTCTGCCAATGAGCTGCCATCTGATGATGATGGTGCGCTCTGTACAACCTTCCACCACACAGGTCATGTGCACTTGACTTCATCTGGATCTTTGGGCAGTTGTTCATTGCCGAAGTTTGTGTAGATGTAAGAAACGCTCTGTGACCAATAACACAGACTCAGGCGAGGATCTCAGTTAAGTTGCTTTTTTATTTTATTATTCGTGATTGCAATGGCGGGCAACCCGCAAGCAGGAGCACACCTCCTAGTTACATAGCACAGCTAATATACATTATTTCCTCGAGGACCAGCACCCTACCTTATTTCCCCATTGACTGGGTAGTCCAGGTTAACCACCTATCTGACGCTGTACAGATAAAGCATGGCTTTCAGTTGCCAGCCCGTTAGTTTTCAAACTTCTAGTGACATTTTACTTTGTGCAGTGATAATATTTCTTCCCTTGTCTGACTTGGCTTGACACCCCGTGGGTTTCCCTTCATTGCCCTAAGGAGTCTGGTTGTTGTCTGCATTTCACAAGGCTGTCCGGTAAGCTTTCTTAGCACTGAAAGCATCTCAATTGCACATTCCTTCCCTCTAAACAATGTACCTCTAAACAATGCAACATCTCTACAACTAAACAAAAACCCTCTTTCTTCCATGGTCACATACACCCAGTAAATGTTTTTCTGCTGGATATCATTTAGTCCTTGTCCTTCTCCTCCCCCCATACATTGAGCATTCCCAAGAAGCAGCATGCCTGGTACTTCCTGTGCTTGTGTTACTGCTTCTGGAGCAAAACCAACATTTTTTCTCCCACATGTATCACTTCCAGCACGACTAATTGCATCAGGCACCAGATACCCAACTCCACCGTCATCCACTCGCCTGGCTGACATACAAGATCTTCCTTCAAGGGATACCTTTCCTTCACACCGGACAGGAGTATGTTCCTTCAGCCCATTTTCCAGTTGTTTGCCACTCACCCCTTCCAGAGAGGGGGATCCCAGCTGCTTGGCTTCCTTGCCCTCGAATTCCAGCCTCGTGGCCCGGTTCTCCCATCCCTGGAGCAGCCAGGGGACAATGTGCTCACCTGGACGATGGCTGAAATCTTTTCGCAGCTCTCATAGCTCACTCTGCAATAGGGATCGTGTGGTTACTGAGGTTGTTATGATCTCTTCCTCTTCACCCTCCTTCTTCCACCACGGCCGAGCTTTGTTGAAACATTCCTTGCATTCTTCCTCCTTTCTTGCCTGCAGAGGAGTTGTTTACCTTTCTACAAATAAAATCATAAAAGACAAAAGACAAAAGAAACATCTTTTCAGATGCAT